>NC_053026.1:632241920-632492843 GCF_003073215.2 Triticum urartu
GGTATGGATCTCTTGGAGGTTTTCCTTCAGCGGCGCATCCAGCCTCTTCAAGCCCGAGACCATCCGATGTGGATGTATTCGGGTCTTGATGACTCCACTCGGATTCACCCGGAGGAGGTCGACGACGACACACTGGAGAAGTGGCTGTCGGGCATGACCGGAAACAAGGACAACCCCAGGGGGGCCAGGAGAGTTCCTCCCTTCGACCAGTCCCATGTACCAGAGAAGGTCCGATTCTGAGTTTTTGATTGTAATCTGAATTCACTCCCGCAGCTGTCTAAACTGCGTCGACTGACTTTATTCTTCCTGCTTTCCTTTAGGCCCTTATCGAAATGTATTCAATGCCCAACGGAGAGCAAGAGCAAGACCTGGAAGGAGAGGCGAGCGGCGGCGACAGTGGTGAATGGTATTCTGACGGTGAAGGGGACGAAGAAAGCGACGACTCGAGTGACGAAGAAGAAGTCGAGTCGCCTCCTCGCAGGGAGAGGTGATCCAAGCTTGACCAAGAACGATCGAGCGCCCGTGAAAAGGCGATTGCTCAGGATGGTCAGTCTTCAAAGCGTCCTCGGACCTCTTCACCAACCCCGACTGAAAAAGCGTCAAAGCATCCCAAAGTTGCAGAGCAGAAGCCTCGGAAGGCGTTGCCGAAGATTAAGATTGACATCCCCGTCGCTTCTGCGTGAGTGCCTCCCTTTGTATTCACTCGACGCCCCGTGCTGTTTGTTTTTTCTTGATTTAACCAGACGAACTTTGGAAATGGCAGCGCTGCTACTTCCGGGACCTCAGCTTACAGGGACGAGGATGAGGTAATGGAGGATGCGGTCACTTCCAATCTGGGTATGCTTTCTGCCATTCTGTCTTTATTTGGTCGACTCGATTGCAATGTGTACCATTGGGTGATGTGATTTTGTCGATTGAACTTTGAACAGCTCCTAACATTATTGACCTCCCCGATGATGATGATGAAGAGCCCGAGAGGCCTTTGACGAATAAAAATAGGCGAGCTCCTGCAAGCAAGTTGCCACAGTCAACGCCGAGGGCGGAACCAGTCGTTCAGGACGCTGGTGATGCCAATCGGGGTTCTGTTACCTTCGCCGTACCGTTGTCAAGTGCCTTGCCTTCTTTGTCGACTGCTCAGGCCCCTGCCGACCCACCTTCAGTTTTTGCGACCCATCATGTCTCAGAGGACGAAGTGAATGCTGCCAAGGAAGCCATACGCCAGGCGGGCATTATGATGGAGAAGATGAAGACGGTGCGGGACGCCAGTCAAGCCGCCTACGACGCCAGCTCGGCTTTCCAAAGCAACGTTCAGGTTAGTTGGTCACCGCTTGTTCTGTTACGATATGCTACCTGAAGACTCTCTTTCCGAAAATCTTTGTATCTGTACACCCACTGGGTGTGTCGATTGAATTTTTGAACTAGTGGGGGCATGCTGAGTGCACCCACTGGGTGTAGTCCCCGAGGCTACGGTGGACTGTTGGCAGTCGCTGTAGTCTTTGTATTTTGATTCTTTCGCTCGATGTGGTCTCGCCGCGTCGAGTGTAAACCGAACTGGTAGTTTGTCTCTTCTACTTGGTCTGGGCGAGTGGGATCAGAACCGGTGGGGGCACGCCAAGTGCACCCACTAGGTGTAGTCCCCGAGACCGCGGTCGACTGCTGGCAGTCGACTGTGGTCTGAGTTCTTCTTTCTCTCTCTCTTTTTTTACTCCCTGCACTCGACTCCGTCGGGCCGGTCGAGTGGGATCATAACCGGTGGGGGCACGCAAAGTGCACCCACTGGGTGTAGTCCCCGAGACTATGGTGGACAGCGGGCAGTCGACCGTAGTCTTAGTATTTATTGTCTTTGTCGTTTTTCGCTGTAAAATAACTTCTCCTCCCTGATTGCAGAAATCTTGTGATCTTGGAGCTCGCTTTGCTGACTTGGATAAACAGCAGATCCAGCTGAACCTTGACTTGGAATTGGCCAAGACAGAGCTGCAAAAGGCCAAGGACGACGCCAATGGTAAGACGAGCTTGTCGACTGGTTTGTCTTAGGCTTGAGTACCCTTCTGCTCTTTCAGAATCAAGCACCATTTCTTTGCAGAAAAACTGAGAGAAGCTCTGGCGAAGAAGGATCATGATTTGGCTGCTGCTCGAAAGGAAGCTGACGACAGAACTGCTCTGGCTGAACAAAAACTGGCTTCGGTCGGCCAGTTGGAAGAAGAGAACACCAAGATGAAATCTGCTCTGAACAAAGCCAACAAGGAGTGCACGCGCTTGAAGAAGGACAATCTCAACCTGTACGAGAAGATGGAAGGTATCACTCGCAGGAGAGACGATCTGGAGAGCTATCTGAGGAACCTTGCCAAGAAGTTGTTCATCAAGCTTGAAGGTACACATTTTGTTCCGACTGATGTTTTTTGTCGACTCAGCGTACGAAAATTGACTTATCCTTGGATCGTGAATACAGAGCTTTGCCAGAACTTCGAGGAGGAGACTGGGCGGATTGAGCCAGGTTTGGACCCAATCAATTCTCCCGTGAAAGATGAAACTGCCATGAATCTGCTCCGACTGGAATCCCGCATCGACGGTGTTGTGGACTACTTGGCTCGACTGAAGGTCGCCACGTCACGGATCGACACGGCACTTTGGCCAGAGGCCACGCTCCAGAATGATCTTGAGTCCCTGATGACTCGACTTAACGAGATCCCTGATCGAGTGCAGGAATGGAAGAAATCTTCCGCCCGGTGTGGTGCTGATGTGGCTCTGTCTTTGGTTCGTGACCACTGCAAGGAGGTGCGACAAGTTAAGCTGGCAGCAATCAAGGTCGCCAACACCCAGAAGCATGACTTCCGATCTTTTATGGAGACTTTCATCGCTGCAGCCACTCGGATCGCCGACGGCGTCGACCTGGACGAGTTCGTCGAGCCTTCTAGTCCTCCTCCTGCGGAGTGAACAAACTTTTATGCCTCACCTTAAATTTGCCTCGGAATTCCGAGTGGTTTTTGTAACCGTTAAACTCTTTCGGGATGAATGCCCGAGCACTTCGATCTATGGTCCGAAACCTTTAGGATTTATCTGAACTTGGTTTATCATTGAATATCTTCATGAATCCTCCGTCGAGTGGAACTCGTTCTTCACTCGAGACAACTTTTGTATTTGTGGCGCAGCTCCGAAGGAGAAGGTAGCAGTCGACCTGCACCTCGTCGTCCTTGCGGGTCGGCGATGGAGCGCACGTTGTATTTGTGGCGAAGCTCCCAAGGAGAAGGTGGCAGTCGACCCGCACCTCGTCGTCCTTGCGGAGTGGGATGGAGCGCACGTTGTATTTGTGGCGAAACTTGTTGGGGAACGTAGTAATTTCAAAAAAAATCCTACGCACACGCAAGATCATGGTGATGCATAGCAACGAGAGGGGAGAGTATTGTCTACGTACCCTCGTAGACCGATAGCGGAAGCGTTATGACAACGCGGTTGATGTAGTCGTACGTCTTCACGGCCCGACTGATCAAGCACCGAAACTACGGCACCTCCGAGTTCTAGCACACGTTCAGCTCGATGACGATCCCCGGACTCTGATCCAGCAAAGTGTCGGGGAAGAGTTCCGTCAGCACGACGGCGTGGTGACGATCTTGATGTTCTACCGTCGCAGGGCTTCGCCTAAGCACCGCTACAATATTATCGAGGAGTATGGTGGAGGGGGGCACCGCACACGGCTAAGAGAACGATCACGAAGATCAACTTGTGTGTCTATGGGGTGCCCCCTGCCCCCGTATATAAAGGAGTGGAGGAGGGGAGGGCCGGCCCTCTCTATGGCGCGCCCTAGGGGAGTCCTACTCCCACCGGGAGTAGGATTCCCCTTTTCCTAGTCCAACTAGGAGTCCTTCCATGTAATAGGAGTAGGAGACAAGGAAGGGGAAGAGGGAAGGGAAGGAAGGAGGGGGCGCAGCCCCTCCCCCTAGTCCAATTAGGACTAGGCCTTGGGGGGGGCGCGGCCTGCCTCGCCCTTTCCTCTAAAGCCCAATAAGGCCCATATACTTCTTCTCCCGTATTCCCATAACTCCCCGGTACTTCGAAAAATACCCGAACCACTCGGAACCTTTCCGATGTCCGAATATAGTCGTCCAATATATCGATCTTTACGTCTCGACCATTTCGAGACTCCTCATCATGTCCCCGTTCTCATCCGGGACTCCGAACTCCTTCGGTACATCAAAACTCATAAACTCATAATATAACTGTCATCGAACCCTTAAGCGTGCGGACCCTGCGGGTTCGAGAACAATGTAGACATGACCGAGACACGTCTCCGGTCAATAACCAATAGCGGAACCTGGATGCTCATATTGACTCCCACATATTCTACGAAGATCTTTATCGGTCAGACCGCATAACAACAAACGTTGTTCCCTTTGTCATCGATATGTTACTTGCCCGTGATTCGATCGTCGGTATCTCAATACCTAGTTCAATCTCGTTACCGGCAAGTCTCTTTACTCGTTCCGTAATACATCATCTCACAAATAACTCATTAGTTTCAATGCTTGCAAGGCTTATGTGATGTGCATTACCGAGAGGGCCCAGAGATACCTCTCCGACAATCGGAGTGACAAATCCTAATCTCGAAATACGCCAACCCAACATGTACCTTTGGAGACACCTGTAGAGCTCCTTTATAATCACCCAGTTACGTTGTGATGTTTGGTAGCACACAAAGTGTTCCTCCGGTAAACGGGAGTTGCATAATCTCATAGTCATAGGAACATGTATAAGTCATGAAGAAAGCAATAGCAACATACTAAACGATCAACTGCTAAGCTAATGGAATGGGTCAAGTCAATCACATCATTCTCCTAATGATGTGATCCCGTTAATCAAATAGCAACTCTTTGTCTATGGTTAGGAAACATAATCATCTTTGATTAACGAGCTAGTCAAGTAGAGGCATACTAGTGACACTCTGTTTGTCTATGTATTCACACATGTATTATATGTTTCCGGTTAATACAATTCTAGCATGAATAATAAACATTTATCATGAAATAAGGAAATAAATAATAACTTTATTATTGCCTCTAGGGCATATTTCCTTCAGTCTCCCACTTGCACTAGAGTCAATAATCTAGTTCACATTGCCATGTGATTTAACACCAATAGTTCTCATCATCATGTGATTAACACCCATAGTTCACATCGTTATGTGACCAACACTCAAAGAGTTTACTAGAGTCAATAATCTAGTTCATATCACTATGTGATTAACACCCAAAGAGTACTAAGGTGTGATCATGTTTTGCTTGTGAGATAATTTTAGTCAACGGGTCTATCACATACAGATCCGTAAGTATTTTGCGAATTCTATGTCTACAATGCTCTGCACGGAGCTGCTCTAGCTAATTGCTCCCACTTTCAATATGTATCTAGATCGAGACTTAGAGTCATCCAGATCTGTGTCAAAACTTGCATCGACGTAACTTTTTACGACGAACCTTTTGTCACCTCCATAATTGAGAAATATTTCCTTATTCCACTAAGGATAATTTTGACCGCTGTCCAGTGATCTACTCTTAGATCACTATTGTACTCCTTTGCTTAACACAGTGTAGGGTATACAATAGATCTGGTACACAGCATGGCATACTTTATAGAACCTATGGCTGAGGCATAGAGAATGACTTTCATTCTTTTTCTATCTTCTGCCGTGGTCGGGCTTTGAGTCTTACTCAATTTTACACCTTGTAACACAGCCAAGAACTCTTTTTTTGACTATTCCATTTTTGAACTACTTCAAAATATTGTCAAGGTATGTACTCATTGAAAAAACTTATCAAGCGTCTTGATCTTATCTCTATAGATCTTGATGCTTAATATGTAAGCAGCTTCACCGAGGTCTTTCTTTGAAAAACTTCTTTCAAAACACTCCTTTATGCTTTGCAGAATAATTCTACATTATTTCCGATCAACAATATGTCATTCACATATACTTATCAGAAATGCTGTAGTGCTCCCACTCACTTTCTTGTAAATACAGGCTTCACCGCAAGTCTGTATAAAACTATATGCTTTGATCATCTTATCAAAGCATATATTCCAACTCCGAGATGCTTGCACCAGTCCATAGATGGATTGCTAGAGCTTGCATATTTTGTTAGTACCTTTAGGATTGACAAAACCTTCTAGTTGCATCATATACAACTCTTCTTTAATAAATCTATTAAAGAATGCAGGTTTGTTTATCCATTTGCCGGATTTCATAAAATGCGGCAATTGCTAACATGATTCGGACAAACTCAACCATAGATACGAGTGAGAAACTCTCATCGTAGTCAACACCTTGAACTTGTCGAAAACCCTTTTTGCGACAATTCTAGCTTTGTAGATAGTAACACTACTATCAGCGTCCGTCTTCCTCTTGAAGATCCATTTAATCTCAATGGCTCGCCGAACAATGGGCAAGTCAATCAAAGTCCATACTTTTGTTCTCATACATGGATCTCATCTCAGATTTCATGGCCTCAAGCCATTTTGCGGAATCTGGGCTCATCATCGCTTCCTCATAGTTCGTAGGCTCGTCATGGTCAAGTAATATGACCTCCAGAATAGGATTACCGTACCACTCTGGTGTGGATCTCACTCTGGTTTACCTACGAGGTTCGGTAGTAACTTGATCTGAAGTTACATGATCATCATCATTAGCTTCCTCACTAATTGGTGTAGTAGTCACAGGAACAGATTTCTATGATGAACTACTTTCCAATAAGGGAGCAGGTACAGTTACCTCATCAAGTTCTACTTTCCTCCCACTCACTTCTTTCGAGAGAAACTCCTTCTCTAGAAAGGATCCATTAAAAGCAATGAATATCTTGCCTTCGGATCTGTGATAGAAGGTGTACCCAACATTTTCTTTTGGGTATCCTATGAAGATGCACTTCTCCGATTTGGGTTTGAGCTTATCAGGTTGAAACTTTTTCACATAAGCATTACAACCCCAAACTTTAAGAAACGACAACTTTGGTTTCTTGCCAAACCACAGTTCATAAGGCGCCGTCTCAACGGATTTTGACGGTGCCCTATTTAACGTGAATGCAGCTGTCTCTAATGCATAACCCCAAAACGATAGTGGTAGATCGGTAAGAGACATCATAGATCGCACCATATATAATAAAGTATGGTTATGACGTTCGGACACACCATTACATTGTGGTGTTCCAGGTGGCGTGAGTAGTGAAACTATTTCACATTGTTTTTAACTGAAAGCCAAACTCGTAATTCAAATATTTTACTTCTGCGATCATATCGTAGAAACTTTTATTTTTTGTTACGATGATTCTCCACTTCACTCTGAAATTATTTGAACATTTCAAATGTTTCATACTTGTGTTTCATCAAGTAGATATACTCATATCTGCTCAAATCATCTGTGAAGATCAGAAAATAATGATACCTTCCACGAGTCTCAATATTCATCGGACCACATACATCAATATGTATGATTTCCAACAAATCTGTTGCTCGCTCCATTGTTCCGGAGAACGGAGTCTTAGTCATCTTGCCCATGAGGCATGGTTCGCAAGCATCAACTGATTCATAATCAAGTGATTCCAAAAGCCCATCAGCACGGATTTTCTTCATGCGCTTTACACCAATATGACCTAAACGGAAGTGTCACAAATAAGTTGCACTATCATTATTAACTTTGCATCTTTTGGTTTCAATATTATGAATATGTGTATCACTACGATCGAGATCCAACGAACCATTATCATTGGGTGTGTAACCACATAAGGTTCTATTCATGTAAACAGAACAACAATTTATTCTCTTACTTAAATGAATAACCGTATTACAATAAACATGATCAAATTATATTCATGCTCAACGCAAACACCAAATAACACTTATTTAGGTTCAACACTAATCCCGAAAGTATAGGGAGTGTGCGATGATGATCATATCAATCTTGGAACCACTTCCAACACACATCGTCACTTCACCCTTAACTAGTCTATGTTCATTCTGCAATTCCCATTTTGAGTTACTACTCTTAGCAACTGAACCAGTATCAAATACCGAGGGGTTGCTACGAACACTCGTAAAATACACATCAATAATCTGTATATCAAATATACCTTTGTTCACTTTGCCATCCTTCTTATCCGCCAAATACTTGGGGCAGTTCCGCTTCCAGTGACCAGTCCCTTTGCAGTAGAAGCACTTAGTCTCAAGCTTAGGACCAGACTTGGGCTTCTTCACTTGAGCAGCAACTTGCTTGCCGTTCTTCTTGAAGTTCCCCTTTTCCCTTTGCCCTAAACTAGTGGTCTTGTCTACCATCAACACTTGATATTTTTCTTGATTTCTACCTTCGTCGATTTCAGCATCACGAAGAGCTTGGGAATTGTTTCTGTTATCCCTTGCATATTATAGTTCATCACGAAGTTCTACTAACTTGGTGATGGTGACTAGAGAATTCTGTCAATCACTATTTTATCTGGAAGATTAACTCCCACTTGATTCAAGCAATTGTAGTACCCAGACAATCTGAGCACATGCTCACTAGTTGAGCGATTCTCCTCCATCTTTTAGCTATAGAACTTGTTGGAGACTTCATATCTCTCAACTCGGGTATTTGCTTGAAATATTAACTTCAACTCCTGGAACATCTCATATGGTCCATGATGTTCAAAACTTTTTTGAATTCCCTATTCTAAGCCATTAAGCATGGTGCACTAAACTATCAAGTAGTCATCATATTGAGCTAGCCAAACGTTCATAACGTCTACATCTGCTCCTGCAATAGGTCTGTCACCTAGCGGTGCATCAAGGACATAATTCTTCTGTGTAGCAATGAGGATAAACCTCAGATCACGGATCCAATCCGCATCATTGCTACTAACATCTTTCAATTTAGTTTTCTCTAGGAACATATCAAAAATAAAACAGGGGAGCTAAACGCGAGCTATTGATCTACAACATAGATATGCTAATACTACCAGGACTAAGTTCATGATAAATTAAAGTTCAATTAATCATATTACTTAAGAACTCCCACTTCGAAAGACATCCCTATAATCTTCTAAGTGATCACGTGATCCAAATAAACTAAACCATGTCCGATCATCACGTGAGATGGAGTAGCTTCATTGGTGAACATCACTATGTTGATCATATCGACTATATGATTCACGCTCGACCTTTTGGTCTCCGTGTTCCGAGGCCATATCTGTATATGCTTGGCTCGTCAAGTATAACCTGAGTATTCCGCGTGTTAAACTGTTTTGCACCCGTTGTATTTGAACGTAGAGCCTATCGCACCCGATCATCACGTGGTGTCTCAGCACGAAGAACTTTCGCAGTCGTGCCTACTCAGGGAGAACACTTCTTGATAATTAGTGAGAGATCATCTTAAAATGCTACCGTCAATCAAAGCAAGATAAGATGCATAAAAGATAAACATCACATGCAATCAATATAAGTGATATGATATGGCCATCATCATCTTGTGCTTGTGATCTCCATCTTCGAAGCACCGTCATGATCACCATCGTAGCATCGTTGTTGTCTCGCCAATCTTATGCTTCCACGACTATCGCTGTCGTTTAGTGATAAAGTAAAGCATTACAGCGCAGTTGCATTGCATACAATAAAGCGACAACCATATGGCTCCTGCCAGTTGCCGATAACTCGGTTACAAAACATGATCATCTCATACAATAAAATTTAGCATCATGTCTTGACCATATCACATCACAACATGCCCTGCAAAAACAAGTTAGACGTTCTCTACTTTGTTGTTGCAAGTTTTACTTGGCTGCTACGGGCTTAAGTAAGAACCAATCTTACCTACGCATCAAAACCACAACGATAGTTTGTCAAGTTGGTGCTGTTTTAACCTTCGCAAGGACCGGGCGTAGCCACACTCGGTTCAACTAAAGTTGGAGAAACTGACACCCGCTAGCCACCTTTGTGCAAAGCACGTCAGGAGAACCGGTCTCGCGTAAGCGTATGCGTAATGTCGATCCGGGCCGCTTCGTCCAACAATACCGCCGAACCAAAGTATGACATGCTGGTAAGCAGTATGACTTATATCACCCACAACTCACTTGTGTTCTACTCGTACATATAACATCAACACATAAAACCTAGGCTCGGATGCCACTGTTGGGGAACGTAGTAATTTCAAAAAAATTCCTACGCACACGCAAGATCATGGTGATGCATAGCAACGAGAGGGGAGAGTATTGTCTACATACCCTCGTAGACCGATAGCGAAAGCGTTATGACAACGCGGGCGGTTGATGTAGTCGTATGTCTTCACGGCCCGACCGATCAAGCATCGAAACTACGGCACCTCCGAGTTCTAGCACACGTTCAGCTCGATGACGATCCCCGGACTCCGATCCAGCAAAGTGTCGGGGAAGAGTTCCATCAGCACGACAGCGTGGTGACGATCTTGATGTTCTACCGTCGCAGGGCTTCGCCTAAGCACCGCTACAATATTATCAAGAAGTATGGTGGAGGGGGGCACCGCACACGGCTAAGAGAACGATCACGAAGATCAACTTGTGTGTCTATGGGGTGCCCCCTGCCCCCGTATATAAAGGAGTGGAGGAGGGGAGGGTCGGCCCTCTCTATGGCGCGCCCTAGGGGAGTCCTACTCCCACCGAGAGTAGGATTCCCCTTTTCCTAGTCCAACTAGGAGTCCTTCCATGTATTAGGAGTAGGAGACAAGGAAGGGGAAGAGGGAAGGGAAGGAAGGAGGGGGCGCAGCCCCTCCCCCTAGTCCAATTCGGACTAGGCCTTGGGGGCGCGCGGCCTGCTCTCCCTTTCCTCTAAAGCCCAATAAGGCCCATATACTTCTTCTCCCGTATTCCCGTAACTCCCCGGTACTCCGAAAAATACCCGAACCACTCGGAACCTTTCTGATGTAGTCGTCCAATATATCGATCTTTACGTCTCGACCATTTCGAGACTCCTCGTCATGTCCCCGATCTCATCCGGGACTCCGAACTCCTTCGGTACATCAAAACTCATAAACTCATAATATAACTGTCATCGAAACCTTAAGCGTGCGGACCCTACGGGTTCGAGAACAATGTAGACATGACCGAGACACGTCTCCGGTCAATAACTAATAGCGGAACCTGGATGCTCATATTGGCTCCCACATATTCTACGAAGATCTTTATCGGTCAGACCGCATAACAACATACGTTGTTCCCTTTGTCATCGGTATGTTATTTGCCTGAGATTCGATCGTCGGTATCTCAATACCTAGTTCAATCTCATTACCGGCAAGTCTCTTTACTCGTTCCGTAATACATCATCTCGCAACTAACTCATTAGTTTCAATGCTTGCAAGGCTTATGTGATGTGCATTACCGAGAGGGCCCAGAGATACCTCTCCGACAATTGGAGTGACAAATCCTAATCTCGAAATACGCCAACCCAACATGTACCTTTGGAGACACCTGTAGAGCTCCTTTATAATCACCCAGTTACGTTGTGACGTTTGGTAGCACACAAAGTGTTCCTCCGGTAAACGGGAATTGCATAATCTCATAGTCATAGGAACATGTATAAGTCATGAAGAAAGCAATAGCAACATACTAAACGTTCAAGTGCTAAGCTAACGGAATGGGTCAAGTCAATCACATCATTCTCCTAATGATGTGATCCCGTTAATCAAATAACAACTCTTTGTCTATGGTTAGGAAATATAACCATCTTTGATTAACGAGCTAGTCAAGTAGAGGCATACTAGTGACACTCTGTTTGTCTATGTATTCACACATGTATTATGTTTCCGGTTAATACAATTCTAGCATGAATAATAAACATTTATCATGAAATAAGGAAATAAATAATAACTTTATTATTGCCTCAAGGGCATATTTCCTTCAAAGCTCCCAAGGAGAGGCTGGCAATCGACCTGCACCTCGTCGTCCTTGCGGAGTGGGATGGAGCGCACGTTGTATTTGTGGCGAAGCTCCCAAGGAGAAGCTGACAGTCGACCTGCACCTCGTCGTCCTTGTGGATTGAGATGTGTTTCGTACTTAGGCGAGTACTGGACTGCAGATAAGCCCCCGAGAGGGAGGCTAGCTCACCACTCGGTAGGATTTTCAAATACTTAGGCGAGTACTGGACTGCAGCTAAGCCCCCGAGTGGGAGGGTCGCTCACCACTCGGTAGGATTTTCAAATACTTAGGCGAGTACTGGACTGCAGCTAAGCCCCCGAGTGGGATGGTCGCTCACCACTCGGTAGGATTTTCAAATACTTAGGCGAGTACTGGACTGCAGCTAAGCCCCCGAGTTGGAGGGTCGCTCACCACTCGGTAGGATTTTTCAAATACTTAGGCGAGTACTGGACTGCAGCTAAGCCCCCGAGTGGGAGGTTGGCTCACCACTCGGTAGGATTTTCAAATACTTAGGCGAGTACTGGACTGCAGCTAAGCCCCCGAGTGGGAGGCTGGCTCACCACTCGGTAGGATTTTCAAATACTTAGGCGAGTACTGGACTGCAGCTAAGCCCCCGAGTGGAGGGCCGCTCACCACTCGGTAGGATTTTCAAATACTTAGGCGAGTACTGGACTACAGCTAAGCCCCCGAGTGGGAGTGGGCTCACCACTCGGTAGGATTTTCAAATACTTAGGCGAGTACTGGACTGCAGCTAAGCCCCCGAGTGGGAGGGTCGCTCACCACTCGGTAGGATTTTTCAAATACTTAGGCGAGTACTGGACTGCAGCTAAGCCCCCGAGTGGGAGGTTGGCTCACCACTCGGTAGGATTTTTCAAATACTTAGGCGAGTACTGGACTGCAGCTAAGCCACTCGGTAGGATTTTCAAATACTTAGGTGAGTACTGGACTGCAGCTAAGCCCCCGAGTGGGAGGGTCGCTTACCACTCGGTAGGATTTTTCAAATACTTAGGCGAGTACTGGACTGCAGCTAAGCCCCCGAGTGGGAGGCTGCCTCACCACTTGGTAGGATTTTCAAATACTTAGGCGAGTACTGGACTGCAGCTAAGCCCCCGAGTGGGAGGCTGGATCACCACTCGGTAGGATTTTCAAATACTTAGGCGAGTAGTGGACTGCAGCTAAGCCCCCGAGTGGGAGGGTCGCTCACCACTCGGTAGGATTTTTCAAATACTTAGGCGAGTACTGGACTGCAGCTAAGCCCCCGAGTGGGAGGCTGGCTCACCACTCGGTAGGATTTTCAAATACTTAGGCGAGTACTGGACTGCAGCTAAGCCCCCGAGTGGGAGGCTGGCTCACCACTCGGTAGGATTCTCAAATACTTAGGCGAAACGGGTTCGCAGCTAAGCCCCCGAGTGGGAGGTTGGCTCAACACTCGGTAGGAAATTATTTTTAGAAACTTAGGCGAAACGGATTCGCAGCTAAGCCACCCGCTGGGGGATTTCTCCCGCAAACAAAAACAATAACAATTACTGGGAAAATTATAACGCTCTTGTCTTTGATAAATAAACTACATGATTTTTTCTTATTACATCTCATCCGAGTGAGAATTCAAGTATAAAAGGGGCGGAGCAGCTCCGCATTCCAGGCTCGTGGCTCATCAATCTGGCGATCGACATTATAAAGGTGGTACGCTCCATTGTCGAGGACTCTGGTGACTATAAAGGGGCCTTCCCAAGTAGGAGCGAGTTTGTGTGGTTTCTGTTGATCCACTTGGAGGACCAAGTCTCCTTCTTGGAAGGCTCGACTCTTCACATTTCTGGCATGGAATCGACGCAAGTCTTGCTGATAGATGGTCGATCGGATCATGGCCATTTCTCTTTCTTCTTCTAGGAGGTCGACTGCGTCCTGCCGGCCTTGTTCTGCTTCATCTTCAGAGTAGAGCTCGACTCGGGGTGCGTTGTGAAGCAGGTCACTCGGCAAAACTGCTTCGGCTCCGTAGACCAGAAAGAATGGGGTTCTTCCGGTTGATCGGTTCGGGGTTGTCCTCAATCCCCAAAGAACTGATGGAAGCTCGTCGACCCATGCACCTGCTGCGTGCTTGAGATCGCGCATCAATTGGGGTTTCAGTCCTTTGAGAATTAAGCCGTTTGCTCTTTCCGCTTGTCCATTCGACTGGGGGTGAGCGACCGAAGCGTAGTCGACTCGTGTGCCCTGAGAGGCGCAAAAGGCTCTGAATTTGTCGGAATCGAAGTTTGACCCATTGTCAGTGATGATGCTGTGCGGAACTCCATATCTGAATATCAACTCTCTGACGAAACTGATAGCAGTGCAAGCATCAAGATTCTTGATAAGCTTAGCTTCAATCCATTTGGTGAACTTGTCGACCGCTACTAGCACATGAGTGAAGCCGCTCCTGCCCGTTCTCAGTGGTCCAACCATGTCCAGTCCCCAAACGGCAAAGGGCCAGACGAGTGGAATGGTTTTCAGGGCCGACGCGGGCTTGTGCGACATATTGGAGTAAAACTGACATCCTTCACACTTGTCGACTATCTCTTTCGCCATTTCATTCGCTCTTGGCCAGTAGAATCCCGCTCGGTATGCTTTAGCCACAATGGTCCGAGAGGACGCATGATGGCCACAGGTCCCCGAGTGGATATCATCAAGGATCATCTGACCTTCTTCTGATGTTATACACTTCTGACTGACTCCAGTCGCGCTTTCTCTATACAACTGTCCCTTTATGACTGTAAAGGCCTTGGATCGACGGACGATCTGTCAAGCCTCTTATTCGTCCTCTGGGAGCTCTTTCCTTAGGATGTACGCGATGTACGGTATTGTCCAATCGGGAGTGATGACCAAGACTTCCATGATCAGGTCGACCACGGTTGGAACTTCAACTTCAGTCGGATCCGTGGCACTTTTTGGCTGCGGGGCTTCTTCAGTGAAGGGATCCTCCTGAACTGATGGTGTGTGGATGTGTTCCAAAAACACATTGCTGGGAATGGCTTCTCTTTTGGAACCTATTTTTGCCAAATCATCAGCTGCTTGATTTTTCAGTCGGGGTATGTGATGAAGTTCTAACCCCTCGAATTTCTTCTCCAGCTTTCTCACTACATTGCAATAACCAGTCATGGCTGGACTTCTGACGTCCCACTCCTTCATCACCTGATTAACCACCAAATATGAGTCGCCATAGACCATGAGGCGACGGACGCCAAGTGAAATGGCCATGCGCAATCCATATAAAAGTGCTTCATATTCCGCCTCGTTATTGGAGGAATCAAAGTGGAGTTGAAGAACATATCTGAGCTTATATCCTCGGGGGGAGACCAATACCACCCCGGCACCGGAACCATTCAGCATTTTGGAACCGTCGAAGAACATGGTCCAATGCTCCGAGTGAATCTGAGTCGGCAGTTGCTGTTCAATCCACTCGACGACGAAATCTGCTATTGCCTGGGACTTGATAGCTTTCTTTGCCTCAAACTTGATATCTAGAGGAAGGAGTTCAATCGCCCATTTTGCCACTCGACCAGTTGCATCTCTGTTATGCAGGATCTCTGACAATGGAGCGTCGCTGACGACTGTAATGGAATGATCAGAGAAGTAGTGAGCAACCTTCTTTGTGGTCATATAAATCCCATATACAAGCTTCTGATAATGAGGATATCTTTGCTTCGACGGGGTCAAAACTTCAGAAATATAATATACTGGGCGCTGAACTTTGAAGGCTTTTCCTTCTTCTTCCCACTCGAAAGTAAGTACCATACTGACGACTTGTCCCGTGGCTGCGATGTAAAGCAGCAAAGGCTCTTTGCTGATTGGGGCAACAAGCACCGGCTGCGTGGAGAGCAGAGCTTTGAGCTCTACAAACGCTGCATCAGCTTCAGGAGTCCACTCGAACTTGTCGAACTTCTTCACCAATCGGTAAAGAGGCAATGCCTTTTCACCGAGACGAGAGATGAATCGACTTAAAGCGGCCAAGCAACCAGTAAGCTTCTGGACGTCGTGCACTCGCACAGGACTTTTCATTCGGAGTATAGTACCGACTTTTTCTGGATTGGCGTCGATTCCCCGTTCGGAAACGACAAAACCGAGTAGCTTTCCGCCGGGAACTCCGAATGTGCACTTTGATGGATTAAGCTTGATATCATACCTCCTAAGGTTGGCAAAGGTTTCAGCAAGGTCAGTCAGCAGGTCGGAACCCTTCCGTGACTTGACCATAATATCATCCATGTATGCTTCCACATTTCGACTGATTTGAGTGAGCAAACACTTCTGAATCATCCTCATGAATGTGGCTCCGGCATTCTTGAGGCCGAACGGCATGGTAACATAACAGAAGCACCCAAATGGAGTGATGAAAGCTGTTTTGATCTCGTCAGGCCCATACAGACGGATCTGATGGTACCCAGAATAGGCGTCTAAAAAAGACAGTCGCTCACATCCCGCAGTCGAGTCGACTATCTGGTCGATGCGGGGGAGAGGAAAATGATCTTTCGGGCAGGCCCGATTGATATGTTTAAAGTCAATGCACATGCGAAGTGACTTTTCCTTCTTTGGGACCATGACAACGTTGGCGAGCCACTCGGAGTGGTAGATCTCTTGGATGAACTTTGCTGCTAAGAGCCGAGCCACCTCCTCACCAATAGCCTTTCTCTTCTGGACGGCGGACCGTCAGAGATGTTCTTTGACAGGTTTTACTTTTGAGTCGACTCGTAGGCGGTGCTCAGCCAGCCCCCTGGGCTTCCATGCGAAAATGTCCCAGTTCTCATGGAGGAACTGGATGAGCGCTTCTTCCTATTTGGAGTCGAGTGTTGTTGAGATATGAGTCGGAGCAGCACTGGGATCGGTCGGGTGAATGTGAGCCGGCTTCGTTTCGCCAGACGACTGAAAAGCTGATTCTGTAGCGGGCTTCTTGGCTTGCAACAAATCACTCGGGTCTGGAGTCTTCTGGTATTCCTGCAGCTCCACCACTGCCATCTGAGCATCAGCGATCTTTGAACCTTTCTGAAAACACTCTTCTGCTTTCTTCCGATTGCCCGTAACAATGATCACACCTTTGGGACCAGGCATCTTCAATTTGAGATACACATAACATGGTCGAGCCATGAAGCGTGCATAAGCCGGCCTGCCCAAAATAGCGTGATAATCACTCTGGAAATCTACAACTTCGAACGTCAACTTTTCTTTGCGGTAATTCTTGGAATCACCGAAAACCACATCAAGATCAATCTGGCCGAGTGACTCAGCCTTCTTCCCAGGAATGACTCCATGAAACTCATGTTGCTGGTACTGAGTCTGGACATCGGAATGCCCATCCCTTTCAGCGTCTCAGCATACAGTATGTTCAAACCACTGCCGCCATCCATCAAGACTTTGGTCAGTCGAGTGCCTTCAACAACTGGGTCGACCACCAAAGCTTGCCTCCCAGGGATGGCAATGTGCGTTGGGTGATCGGACTGGTCGAATGTGATGGCAGTCTGAGACCACTTCAGATAACTGCGTGTTGCCGGAGCAACCATATTCACCTCACGCTTGACAACTTTCAGTCGACTTTTGCTTTCAACATCAGCAAAAATCATCAGGGTGGAATTGACCTGGGGGTATCCATCATCACTGTCTTCCTTGTCCTCAACTTTGTCCGACTCCTTTTCCTTATCTTTGGGTTGCTTGCCCTGAAACTGCTGGATCAAGAGCCGACACTATCGAGTGGTATGTTTCGGGTAAATGAACTTACCCTCTTCATCTTTCTTGGTGTGGATATGACATGGCAAATCCAACACATCATTTCCGTCTTGGTCTTTAACTTTCTTGGGGTTCCAAGGTCCTTTGGGTTTCCCCTTAAACTTTCCTTGAGTTACAGCCAAGGCTTCCCCAGGAGCAGCTGGCTCGGCTTTCTGCTTCTGTTTTCGATTGGAATTTCCTCCGGTTTCTTGAGCGACTGACTTGAGCTTGCCACTCCTGAGTCGATCCTCATCTTCACCATTAGCGTACTTGGTGGCAATCTCCATCATCCGATTCAGAGACATATCTCCGGTTCGACCGAATTTCAGATTCAGTTCTCTGTACTTGACGCCTTCTTTGAAGGCACAGACTGCTTGGTGGTCAGGCACATTCTCTACCGTGTGATGTAATGTGATCCATCTCTGGATGTAATCCCTCAAAGTTTCGTTCGGCTTCTGCACGCAAGACCGCAGTTCCGTCAGCCCTGCCGGTCGCTTGCATGTTCCTTCAAATGTGGTGACAAACACTCGGGCGAGATCCTCCCAAGTGTAAATGTTGTTGGGTGCTAACTGATTCAGCCACGCTCTGGCCGAGCCCTCCAACATGAGAGGCAGGTGCTTCATGGCCACTTCATCATTGCCACCGCCAATCTGGATGGCCACTCGGTAGTCTTCAAACCAAGTATCGGGCTTGGACTCACCAGTGAACTTACTGACTCCAGTCGCCAACCTGAAGTTGGGAGGAATCACAGCGGCCTTGATGGCTCTACTAAAGCACTCTGGCCCCGAAACATGTACTCTGCTGCTGGTAGGTGCATCTCTGTCGTGACCTTCTCGGTGAGCTCTGTTCCTGTCGACCAAACCTTGAACGAGAATGGATCTCGCATCTAAGCCTGGTTCTCTGGGGTCGACTGGAATCCTTCGCCCAACACTATGAGGACGCCTGTCATCCTGCTGTCGAGGCACATACGACCCGCTCCTCGGGGGAGGGGTGGGCACTCGACGTCGATCGTCATGATTGAATCGGTGATCATACTGCTCACGGTTCCTGTACTGATTACGCCGGTCCCCACGTCCCTCACTCCTCGGGGGTGATCTTGGGCTATGAGCCGACTGAACTGTGTCTGCAGCAATGGATCTGCTATGAATCCTGTTCCGTGACTGAGAAACAGCGGAGTTCTGGTCTCCTGCTGCCCGGAGTAACGCTCTGATCTGCAACAAGCCTCTGTCGGCCTCCGACTGGGAAGGCTGAATCGACTCTGCTATACGGGCTGCAACTGCTAAATTCTGAATCGGAGTTCGATATACCTGCGGGGGCGGAAAGAGCTGACGTCGACTGGATTCTGGAACCCGTTGTCTCGCACGCTCGTCGAGTGCTCGCTGGAGGTTCTCCAGTCGAGTGCGCTCGGCCAAGTTTTCCAGGCGCGTGTCCTCCAAGGCACGAGCCTCGGGGGTTTCTCCAATGATAGGAGTGTGCAGTGCATCCATGTTCCGGCGACGAAGTTCTTCTCTCTGCAGCGACGTGAGAGGCTCGGGGAGATATTCCTCATGGGGACGCAACGGGTCGCCTCCACCCGCGCCTCCGTCGGTGCAGGGAAAACCGGGAGGACTGGGCGGTCCATCGACCATCAGAACCTCCGCCGCCGGATCACTGCTGTCGCACTCGGATGCGGTCTCTGCGGAGCCAGTCGACAGGTCGAACAGGCCGTAGAGGGATTCGTCGGGCTCGATCGCCGCGACTTGAGGGGTGGCCGACTGGCGTGCCACCGCGTGTCTCACCCACCGCTGAAGTCTCGACCGACCGGAGCGCTTGCGCCGACGGGAAACAGGGAGGGAGAACAACACAGGAACCGACCGATAATGGGTCGACGGTTGCCGCAAGAGGATGCCGCGGACGCACGCGCGAAAGTGCGTTGCCCCGTGGACAGGGAGTGCGTCCACGTCGAGCGGAGCCTCCTGAAGCCAAGCGGAGTCATCGGCGATGAACGTGAGCGTGCCGAGACGGATCTCGCGGCCCTCCACCAAAACTCTGCCAGAAACCATGATGATTTGGATCGGAAAAGATCGCAACTCCTCCAACAAATCGCTAAAACACCGGCCCCACGGTGGGCACCAACTGTCGTGGTTCTAAGTCTGACAGTAATGTAGGGGGGTAGGTATGGAGAGGCAAGATCTTAGCTATGGAGAAGTTGTAAGCACACGAGGTTTACAAGTTCAGGCCCTTCTCGGAGGAAGTAATAGCCCTACGTCTCGGAGCCCGGAGGCGGTCGACTGGATTATGCGTGTATGAATTACAGGGGTGCGAACCCTTTACACTGAGGAGGGGGGTGGCTTATATAGAGTACGCCGGACCCCTCCGGCCCTCAGTTGTGCAGGGTTTTAAATACATTAAGGTCGGGCGTTACTGGTAACGCCCCTAATAAAGTGCTATGATGACCATAAAAGCTACTTAATAACCGACCGTTAGCGTGCGGAGTGCCTTTAGGTCTCCTGGCCGTCGAGTGGTTGGGTCTTGGTCGAGTGATTGCTTCTTGGTCGAGTGTCTTCGAGTCTGTCGAGTGGAACACCTCCAAGTCGATTGAAAGGTGATTTCTTTTAGAGATGTCCTTGGGTAGGGTAGTTGGGACAGGTCCATGACCCTACCCTAGGTACATAGCTTCATCAGTTACCAAAGCTCCCTACCATGGCCACACTATGGAGATTGCGTTGGAGGTCAAACCAGAGTTGTCTATGCCATAGAGGTCGGGAAGATGAAGATGCTATGATGGATGGGTCTAGGCCTACCGCATGTGGCGACGGCGGGACTCTAACATGCCAAGTTCATCATCGGGGACCCTGATTTTAACGCTACATACGCTCTTTCGACATTCTAGAAGCTCTATGTGTGAGTTTTCCTACAAACACATGGGCAACATGCTACAAGGATTTTGGAGGTCTCGTGCACATGTTGCGAATCGTTTTCTGCAATCAATGGTTAATATGCAACAATTCTTTTGTTAAAGTATTGACCCATCCTATAGCATCAAGCGGATACAACGCAAAATTAGTGTACACCTGACCTATGTATGACCAAGGTTGTCCTTTTCCTAATGCTCAGCCTGATAACGATGGAGCGATGGATGATTTTTTTCAGAAACACAGGGAGGGCTTCCCCTGTTCCATTGGTCAATGAAACCATCAAGTCATATATCAGCTCACTAAGCGGAGCAGTTCAACACGAAAAATAAGACATCTGGAAACTACAAAGTTCACGCGAGATAGAATGAAACTAGGTAGGAGTAGCAGGGGTAGGACAAGCCGAAAAAAACTAGAGAGGCCATGGGGGGAACATCAGAAAATACATGGTGGTCGCCCAGGTAGCCCTCCTGGTCTTCATCGGCGGCGCAACAAAAGCCTGGGGAGACCAGCAGCTTGTTAGTGTGGACATGGGGCAGGTCACCGCAGTTTTGTTCCTTGTATCCCTCTTCTTGATCGGCGGTAGGTAGCAGTTTCCTCCGTTAGAGATCTTGAACTTGCTCTAGGGGTTGCCAGGCGGTAGAGCATAATCGTGGATCGATGGGAACATCTTTAGCCACTTGCAATCAACATGGGTTTCTATATAAACAAACATCAACAAATTGGAGAGGGCTTTCCTTTGGTTTGGTTCAGATAAGACGACCAGTGCCAAATGTAAAGTGAATTGAAAGGTGGTTTGCCGCCCCAAGGAGTATGGAGGCCTTGGGGTTCTAGACACTGACAAGTTTGCTCGGGCCTTACGCCTTAGGTGGCCATGGTATGAATGGAAGGAGCCAAACAAGCTTTGGGTGGGGCTTGGGAACCCTTGCACGGAGGATGACATAGAATTCTTCTATGCCTCAATGACCATCATTTTGGGAAACGGTGCCAAAACACCTTTTTGGGATTTCCCATGGCTTCTTGGGCGGAAACCGAAGGACATTGCCCCTTTGATTTATGAGGCCTCCACGCGCAAGAACTGGAAGGTGCGTGAGGCCCTCCATGGAGATGCTTGGATTCTTAAAATCGGTCGCAACACCATGGTCTCCGGTGCCCACATCCTCCAATTCTTCACGTTATGGATGCTTGTGCATGACCTACACTTGGATCAACAAACTGACGATGACATTATTTGGAAACACGCCAACGACGAGTCCTACTCCGCGGCCACCGCCTACAAGGCTCAGTTTCTTGAACTGACACTTTCGCCCATGGACTTTATGATCTGGAAGGCTTGGGCCCCTCCTAAGATCAAGTTTTTTGCTTGGTTGGCTATCCAAGACCAGATTTGGACAGCCGACAGATTGGAGCGGCGTGGTTGGCAAAACTGTGGTCTTTGCCCGCTTTGCAAACGTGTTGGCAGACGGGTGCACACCTCTTCTACAAATGCCGCTACACCATAAGGCTATGGAACTCAGTCATCCTTGAATTTGGTCTAACGCACATGGACACCTCCTCTTGGCATGTGGATGGATCCATTTTGGATTGGTGGGAAAAGCGAACCTGCTTGCAAAACCCAAACCGACGAGCCCTGGCCTCACTTACAATGCTAGTCTCTTGGATGATCTGGAACGAGCGTAATGCTCGGGTCTTCCGACACAAGAGCGCACCGCCTCCGGTCCTTCTCCGTGCTATCATCAACGACGT
This sequence comes from Triticum urartu, assembly GCF_003073215.2. NCBI lineage: Eukaryota > Viridiplantae > Streptophyta > Magnoliopsida > Poales > Poaceae > Triticum > Triticum urartu. Next base: position 632,264,176 of record NC_053026.1, read on the forward strand.
CAAGCTTTGGGTTATCGCCGGAGCTAAAAAACTGGGGTGTATTCTTGTGCGCGAGTAGTTGCCATGCCGGGCATACGGGTCATTTGTAACACTCTATAACACTTCTCTCTTATTTAATAAATGAGGCAAATCTTTTACCTCCGTTTTGAAAAAAATACTTCCAGGGGTTCCAAGAAGGCCTTCAGCCTCTCTCTGCTTTGGTTCGAAGACAAAAACGCCCAGTACCTGATTGTTCTCAGATTCAGCCTCAAAACATGGGTAGTAGAGATTCATTTGGTGTTGTCAGAAATCATAGAATTTCTACATTTCCACAAGCACCAAACTACCGCAGAGCTGACAACAATTAAAGCAGAGCTTTTATTATTAGAGATCCAGAATCGTGCAGTGGATTCAAAGCCATCACCCACAGTGATTCCAAGTGATTTTTCACAAAAGACCTAGGGGCTGTTTGGTTTAAGATTAACATTGCCAAAATTTGCCACACCTAAGGTTAGGCAAGTTTGACCAAGTTAGGTGTGTGTTTGGTTCAAGGCACATCTTAGACAAGCCATACTAGGGTCCCACGTTACATACACTCAAAAAGTGTGATAAGATTCTCTTAGGCTTGCCAACTTGTGGCTCTCATTTTGAAGAACTAAACCTTAGACAAGTTTGCCATTATTATTGTATGGAAAAGTGTGATACTTCTAGGCCTAGAACCAAACAGCCCGCAAATGTTTTTAGCAACCACACAATAAAGAATAAATGAGAAACAGACTCGTCGTCGAGACAGAAAACATAATTCATGGTTTTAAGAGCAACTCCAACGGGCCGACCCAAACGGACGGCGTTTTTGTCCGCCTTTTATCCGTTTGGTCGGCCGTCCGTCCGCCGTCCGCCCTGTTTTAGTTTTGGGTCGGCAGTGCGCCCAACGGGCCGACCCATTTTCATGACCGCGCGCGTTTAACATCGTGCCGTCGCCCTGATTTTGACGTTCCAGCACGCGGGAAAGGTTCGCGCGCGCTGGTTTTGGCGCTCCAGCGCGCGGGAAAGGTTCGCGCGCGCGCCGCGGCCGGCGCTCGCTCCACACTCTGTCAGCCGCCCACTCTCGCCGCCTCTGCGCCCCTGTTGGGGAACGTAGCAGAAATTCAAAATTTTCCTACGTGTCACCAAGATCTATCTATGGAGAGACCAGCAACGAGGGGAAGGAGAGTGCATCTACATACCCTTGTAGATCGCTAAGCGGAAGCGTTCAAGTGAACGGGGTTGATGGAGTCGTACTCGTCGTGATTCAAATCACCGATGACCAAGTGCCGAACGCACGGCACCTCCGCGTTCAACACACGTGCAGCCCGGTGACGTCTCCCACGCCTTGATCCAGCAAGGAGAGAGGGAGAGGTTGAGGAAGACTCCATCCAGCAGCAGCACAACGGCGTGGTGGTGATGGAGGAGCGTGGCAATCCTGCAGGGCTTCGCCAAGCACCACAGAAAGAGGAGGGAGAGAGAGATGCAGGGCTGCACCAACGAGAGATCGAATCGCGTGTGTTCTGGGCTGCCCAATGCCTCAATATATATAGGGAAGGGGAGGGGCTGCGCCCCCTCTAGGGTTCCCACCCCTAGGGGGGGCGGCAGCCCTAGATGGGGAGGCAAGGGGGCGGCCAAGAGGGGATGGGAGAGGGAGGCGCACCAATATGGGCCCTAAGGCCCACATCCCATTAGGGTTTGCCCTTAGGCGCATGGGCCTTAGTGGGGCTGGTGCCCTTGGCCCATGTAGGCCAAGGAACACTCCCTACAGCCCATGTGGCCCCCCGGGGTTGGTGGCCCCACTTGGTGGACCCCCGGGACCCTCCCGGTGGTCCCGGTACGTTACCGATAAACCCCGAAACTCTTCCGGTGACCAAAACAGGACTTCCCATATATAAATCTTTACCTCCGGACCATTCCGGAACTCCTCGTGACATCCGGGATCTCATCCGGGACTCCGAACAACATTCGGTAACCACATACAAACTTCCTTTACAACCCCAGCGTCATCGAACCTTAAGTGTGTAGACCCTACGGGTTCGGGAGACATGCAGACATGACCGAGACGTTCTCCGGTCAATAACCAACAGCGGGATCTGAATACCCATGTTGGCTCCCACATGTTCCACGATGATCTCATCGGATGAACCACGATGTCAAGGACTTAATCAATCCCGTATTCAATTCCCTTTATCTAGCGGTACGATACTTGCCCGAGATTCGATCGTCGGTATCCTGATACCTTGTTCAATCTCGTTACCGGCAAGTCTCTTTACTCGTTCCGTAACACATCATCCCGTGATCAACTCCTTGATCACACTGTGCACATTATGATGATGTCCTACCGAGTGGGCCCAGAGATACCTCTCCGTTTACACGGAGTGACAAATCCCAGTCTCGATTCGTGCCAACCCAACAGACACTTTCGGAGATACCTGTAATGTACCTTTATAGACACCCAGTTACGTTGTGACGTTTGGCACACCCGAAGCACTCCTACGGTATCCGGGAGTTGCACAATCTCATGGTCTAAGGAAATGATACTTGACATTAGAAAAGCTTTAGCATACGAACTACACGATCTAGTGCTATGCTTAGCATTGGGTCTTGTCCATCACATTATTCTCCTAATGATGTGATCCCGTTATCAACGACATCCAATGTCCATGGTTAGGAAACCATAACCATCTATTGATCAACGAGCTAGTCAACTAGAGGCTCACTAGGGACATGGTGTTGTCTATGTATCCACACATGTATCTGAGTTTCCTATCAATACAATTATAGCATGGATAATAAACGATTATCATGAACGAGGAAATATAATAATAATCAATTTATTATTGCCTCTAGGGCATATTTCCAACAGTCTCCCACTTGCACTAGAGTCAATAATCTAGTTCACATCGCCATGTGATTAACACTCAAGGTCACATCCCCATGTGACTAACACCCAAAGAGTTTACTAGAGTCAATAATCTAGTTCACATTACCATGTGATTAACACTCGATGAGTTCTGGGTTTGATCATGTTATGCTTGTGAGAGATGTTATAGTCAACGGGTCTGAATCTTTCAGATCCGTATGTACTTCGCAAATCTCTATGTCATCTTGTAGATGCAGCTACTACGCTATATTTGGAGCCATTTCAAATAACTGTTCTACATGGAGTTATTCTAAATTGTTGCTCCATTATACGTATCCGGTATCTCTACTCAGAGCTATCCGGATAGGTGTTAAGCTTGCATCGACGTAACTCTTTATGTCGAACTCTTTATCACCTCCATAATCGAGAAAATTCCTTAGTCCACTAGTTACTAAGGATAACTTCGGCCGCTGTCCTGTGATCCATTCTTAGATCACTCTTGTACCCCTTGACTGACTCATGGCAAGGCACATTTCTGGTGCGGTACACAGCATAGCATACTGTAGAGCCTATGTCTTAAGCATAGGGGACGACCTTCGTCCTTTCTCTCTATTCTGCCGTGGTCGAGCTTTAAGTCTTAACTTCATACCTTACAACTCAGGCAAGAACTCCTTCTTTGACTGATCCATCTTGAACACCTTCAAGATCATGTCAAGGTATGTGCTCATTTGAAAGTACCATTAAGCGTTTTGATCTATTCTTATAGATCTTGATGCTCAATGTTCAAGTAGCTTAATCCAGGCTTTCCATTGAAAAACACTTTCCAAATAGCCCTATATGCTTTCCAGAAATTCTACATCATTTCTGATCAACAATATGTCAACAACATATATTTATCAGAAATTCTATAGTGCTCCCACTCACTTCTTTGGAAATACAAGTTTCTCATAAACTTTGTATACACCCAAAATCTTTGATCATCTCATCAAAGCATACATTCCAACTCCGAGATGCTTACTCCAGTCCCTAGAAGGATTGCTGGAGCTTTGCATACTTATTAGCATCTTTCAGGATTGACAAAACCTTCCGGTTTGTATCACATACAACCTTTCCTCAAAAAACGTCGAGGAAACGATGTTTTGACATCCTATCTGCAAGATTTCATAAATAATGCAGTAATCGCTAATATAATTCCAACAGACTCTTAGCATCGCTACGAGTGAGAAAGTCTCATCGTAGTCAACTCCTTGAACTTGTCGGAAAACATCTTAACGACAAGTCGAGCTTTCTTAATGGTGATACTTGCCATCATTGTCCGTCTTCCTTTTAAAAAATCCATCTGTACTTCAACAGCCTTACGACCATCGAGCCGTTCTGCCAAAGTCTACACTTTGTTTTCATACATGGATCCTCTCTCGGATTTTATGGCCTCGAGCCATTTATCGGAATCCGGGCCCACCATCGCTTCTTCATATCTCGTAGGTTCATTGTTGTCTAGCAACATGACTTCCAAGACAGGATTACGTACCACTCTGAAGTAGTACGCATCCTTGTCATCCCACGAGGTTTGGTAGTGACTTGATCTGAAGTTTCATGATCACTATCATAAGCTTCCACTTCAATTGGTGTAGGTGCCACAGGAACAACTCCTGTGCCCTATCACACACTAGTTGAATAGACAGTTCAATAACCTCATCAAGTCTCCACCATCCTCCCACTCAATTCTTCCGAGAGAAACTTTTCCTCGAGAAAGAACCCGATTCTAGAAACAATCCCTTATTGCTTTCGGATCTGAGACAGGAGGTATACCCAACTGTTTTGGGTGTCCTATGAAGATGTATTTATCCGCTTTGGGTTCGAGCTTATCGTCCTGAAACTTTTTCACATAAGCGTTGCAGCCCCAAACTTTTAAGAAATGACAGCTTAGGTTTCCCTAAACCATAGTTCATACGGTGTCATCTCATCGGAATTACGTGGTGCCCTATTTAAAGTGAATGTGGTTGTCTTTAATGCCTAACCCATAAACTATCGTGGTAATTCGATAAGAGACATCATGGTATGCATCATATCCAATAGGGTGCAGTTATGATGTTCGGACACACCATCACACTATGGTGTTCCAGGCTGTATTAGTTGTGAAACAATTTCCACAATGTCTTAATTCTGTGCCAAACTCGTAATTCAGATATTCATCTCTATGATCATATCATAGATATTTTATCCTCTTGTCACGACGATCTTTAACTTCACCCTGAAATTACTTGAACCTTTCAATAATTCAGACTCGTGATTCATCAAGTAAATATACTCAACATCTACTCAAATCATCTGTGAAGTAAGAACATAACGATATCCACTACACGCCTCAGCACTCATTGGACTGCACACATCAAAATGTATTACTTCCAACAAGTTGCTTTCTAGTTCCATTTTACTGAAAACGAGGCTTTCAGTCATCTTGCCCATGTGGTATGATTTGCATGTCTCAAGTGATTCAAAATCAAGTGAGTCCAAATGGTCCATTTGCATGGAGTTTCTTCATGCATATACACCAATAGACATGGTTCGCATGTCTCAAACCTTTCAAAAACGAGTGAGCCCAAAGATCCATCAACATGGAACTTCTTCATGCGTTTTATACCGATATGACTTACGTGGCAGTGCCACAAGTAGGTGGTACTATCATTACTATCTTTTGGCATGAACATGTGTATCACTACGATCGAGATTCAATAAACCATTCATTTCAGGTGCAAGACCATTGAAGGTATTATTCAAATAAACAGAGTAACCGTTATTCTCTTTAAATGAATAACCGTATTGCGATAGACATAATCCAATCATGTCTATGCTCAACGCAAACACCAATCTCGATGGTAGAGGGAGCGTACGATATTTGATCAACCTTGGAAATACTTCCAACACATATCGTCATCTCACCTTTAGCTAGTCTTCGTTTATTCCGTAGCTTTTATTTCGAGTTACTAACACTTAGCAACTGAACCGGTATCTAATACCCTGGTGCTACTAGGAGTACTAGTAAAGTACACATCAACACAATGTATATCCAATATACTTCTATCGACCTTGCCAGCCTTCTCATCTACCAAGTATCTAGGGTAATTCTGCTCCAGTGGCTGTTCCCCTTATTACAGAAGCACTTAGTCTCGGGTTTGGGTTCAACCTTGGGTTTCTTCACTAGAGCAGCAGCTGAATTGCCGTTTCATGAAGTATCCCTTCGTGCCCTTGACCTTCTTGAAACTAGTGGTTTCACTAACCATCAACAATTGATGCTCCTTCTTGATTTCTACTTTCGCGGTGTCAAACATCGCGAATATCTCAAGGATCATCATATATGTCCCTGATACATTATAGTTCATCACGAAGCTCTAGCAGCTTGGTGGTAATGACTTCGGAGAAACATCACTATCTTATCTGGAAGATCAACTCCCACTTGATTCAAATGATTGTTGTACTCGGACAATCTGAGCACAAGCTCAACAATTGAGCTTTTCTCCCTTAGTTTGCAGGCTAAGAAAATCGTCGGAGGTCTTATACCTCTTGACGTGGGCACGATCCTGAAATCCCAATTTCAGCCCTCAAAACATCTCATATGTTTCGCGACGTTTCAAAACGTCTTCGGTGCCTCAATTCTAAACCGTTTAACTGAACTATCACGTAGTTATCAAAATGTGTATGTCAGATGTTCGCAACATCCATAGACGACGTTCGAGGTTCAGCACACTAAGCGGTGCATTAAGGACATAAGCCTTCTATGAAGCAATGAGGACAATCCTCAGTTTACGAACCTAGTCCGCACAATTTCTACTATCAACTTTCAACTAATTTTTCTCTAGGAACATATCTAAACAGTAGAACTAAAGCGCGAGCTACGACATAATTTGCAAAATCCTTTTGACTATGTTCAGGATAATTAAGTTCATCTTATGAACTCCCACTCAGATAGACATCCCTCTAGTCATCTAAGTGATTACATGATCCGAGTCAACTAGGCCGTGTCCGATCATCACGTGAGACGGACTAGTCAACATCGGTGAACATCTTCATGTTGATCGTATCTGCCATACGACTCATGCTTGACCTTTCGGTCTTCTGTGTTCCGAGGCCATGTCTGTACATGCTAGGCTCATCAAGTTAACCTAAGTGTTTTGCATGTGTTCCGAGGCCATGTCTGTACATGCTAGGCTCGTCAACACCCGTTGTATATGAACGTATGAATCTAACACCCGATCATCACGTGGTGCTTCGAAACTATGAACTGTCGCAACGGTGCACAGTTAGGGGGAACACTTTCTTGAAATTTTAATGAGGGATCATCTTATTTACTACCGTCGTTCTAAGCAAATAAGATGTATAAACATGATAAACATCACATGCAATCAAATAGTGACATGATATGGCCAATATCATATTGCTCCTTTGATCTCCATCTTGGGGCTCCATGATCATCTTGTCACCGGCATGACACCATGATCTCCATCATCGTGTCTCCATGAAGTTGTCACGTCATCTATTACTTCTACTACTATAGCTAACGGTTAGCAATAAAGTAAAGTAATTACATGACGTTTATGTTGACACGCAGGTCATAAATAAATTAAGACAACTCCTATGGCTCCTGCCGGTTGTCATACTCATCGACATGCAAGTCGTGATTCCTATTACAAGAACATGATCAATCTCATACATCACATATTATCATTCATCACATCCTTTTGGCCATATCACATCACATAGCATACCCTGCAAAAACAAGTTAGACGTCCTCTAATTGTTGTTGCATGTTTTACGTGGCTGCTATGGGTTTCTAGCAAGAACGTTTCTTACCTACGCAAAACCACAACGGTGATATGCCAATTGCTATTTACCCTTCATAAGGACCCTTTTCATCGAATCCGATCCGACTAAAGTGGGAGAGACAGACACCCGCTAGCCACCTTATGCATCAAGTGCATGTCAGTCGGTGGAACCAGTCTCACGTAAGAGTACGTGTAAGGTCGGTCCGGGCCGCTTCATCCCACGAATGCCGCCGAATCAAGATAAGACTAGTAACGGCAAGCAATATTGAACAAAATCAACGCCCACAACTACTTTGTGTTCTACTCGTGCATAGAATCTACGCAATAGACCTAGCTCATGATGCCACTGTTGGGGAACGTAGCAGAAATTCAAAATTTTCCTACGTGTCACCAAGATCTATCTATGGAGAGACTAGCAATGAGGGGAAGGAGAGTGCATCTACATACCCTTGTAGATCGCTAAGCGGAAGCGTTCAAGTGAACGGGGTTGATGGAGTCGTACTCGTCGTGATTCAAATCACCGATGATCAAGTGCCGAACGCACGGCACCTCCGCGTTCAACACACGTACAGCCCGGTGACGTCTCCCACGCCTTGATCCAGCAAGGAGAGAGGGAGAGGTTGAGGAAGACTCCATCCAGCAGCAGCACAATGGCGTGGTGGTGATGGAGGAGCGTGGCAATCCTGCAGGGCTTCGCCAAGCACCACAGGAAGAGGAGGGAGAGAGAGATGCAGGGCTGCACCAACGAGAGATCGAGATTCACGTGTGTTATGGGCAGCCCAGGCCCATATATATAGGGGAAGGGAGGGGGTTGCGCCCTCTGGGTCCCACCCCTAGGGGGCACCTCTTGATGGCAAAGAGGGGTGGCGGAAGAGGGGATGAGGGAGAGGGAGGCGAAAGCTATGGGCCCTAGGCCCTATCCCCTTTAGGTTTGCCCTCTCGCCTTCTTAGCGCCGATGGCTTTGGGCTGGTGGCCCTTGGTCCCATGTAGGCAAGGAATCAAGGCGCATGTGCCCTCCGGGGTTGTGGCCCACTTGGTGGACCCCCGGGACCCTCCCGGTGGTCCCGGTACGTTACCGATAACCCGAAACTTTTCCGGTGACCAAAACAGGACTTCCCATATATAAATCTTTACCTCCGGACCATTCCGGAACTCCTCGTGACGTCCGGGATCTCATCCGGGACTCCGAACAACATTCGGTAACCACATACATTCCTTTAACCCTAGCGTCATCGAACCTTAAGTGTGTAGACCCTACGGGTTCGGGAGATGCAGACATGACCGAGACAACTTTCCGGTCAATAACCAACAGCGGGATCTGGATACCCATGTTGGCTCCCACATGTTCCACGATGGATCTCATCGGATGAACCACGATGTCAAGGACTTAATCAATCCCGTATACAATTCCCTTTGTCTAGCGGTACGATACTTGCCAGAGATTCGATCGTCGGTATCCCGATACCTTGTTCAATCTCGTTACCGGCAAGTCTCTTTACTCGTTCCGTAACACATCATCCCGTGATCAACTCCTTGATCACATTGTGCACATTATGATGATGTCCTACCGAGTGGGCCCAGAGATACCTCTCCGTCTACACGGAGTGACAAATCCCAGTCTCGATTCGTGCCAACCCAACAGACACTTTCGGAGATACCTGTAGTGTACCTTTATAGCCACCCAGTTACGTTGTGACGTTTGGCACACACAAAGCACTCCTACGGTATCCGGGAGTTGCACAATCTCATGGTCTAAGGAAATGATACTTGACATTAGAAAAGCTTTAGCATACGAACTACACGATCTAGTGCTATGCTTAGGATTGGGTCTTGTCCATCACATCATTCTCCTAATGATGTGATCCCGTTATCAACGACATCCAATGTCCATGGTCAGGAAACCGATAACCATCTATTGATCAACGAGCTAGTCAACTAGAGGCTCACTAGGGACATGGTGTTGTCTATGTATCCACACATGTATCTGAGTTTCCTATCAATACAATTATAGCATGGATAATAAACGATTATCATGAACAAGGAAATATAATAATAATCAATTTATTATTGCCTCTAGGGCATATTTCCAACACCACCATGTCGATCCGCAGCCTACACGCTTCGGATTTTCGCGGAGCCCGCGAGCGCCGCTCCGGCGCCTTCTCCGCCGAGATCTGATTTCGCGAGAAACGTCTCGCCCTCGGCACCTTCGACACCACAGAGGAGGCGGCCCGCGCGCACGACGCGGCGGCGTGGCGCCTCCTGAGGCCTCGTCGGGATATGAATTTTCCCAACGTGTCGAGCCAGCGGGCGCAGGATCTGGCGTCTCTCCCGCGGCTTTTCACCGACGAGGACCGTCGTGTCCACCGGAGGCGGCAGCGTCGCCTCGCCATCGCAGAGAAGGACGTGGAAGCCTTGGTGCTGTGGCGTGGAGGCTACCCGCAGGACATCGTCGACGAGCGTCAGTTCTACAAGCAATTGAGATCGGAGAGGGACGCGAGGAGGAGGGAGCCAGCCGCCTATCGGGAGGACAAGCGTTCGCGGAAGCAGGCAGCTCAATTGAAATTGAAGCTACGAGAAACGGCGGGTTGAGACTTTGAAAACGAGGCGTATGCTGACGCCTACATTCAGACATCGGAGGAGGACATTACCGAGTCGGAGTCAGAAATCGACGAGTAGTGGTCTTTTCTTTTTATTTGTGTACGCTAGATTATCTATGTATCCATTTTTATTTGAAAAAATGGCCGGCGGCGTCGGCGACGTAGCAGGCGGGCGAGGGTGTGAATCCAATGTGTCACCGACCAGCGGGCCCGATGAGGAAAGAAGGCGAGCGCGTGCGCATCCGTCTCGTGTCCACGCCGATGCAAATCCGGCTAAAAAATGGGCCTGAAATAGGTCGCCCGCGGATGAAAAATGGACGCGCGTCCATTTGGCTCGGCGCGTTGGGCCGCCACTTTTGTCCACGCCGATCCAAACGGACGCGCGCGGACGAAATGGGTCGCCCCATTAGAGTTGCTCTACTGACGTGTCTCTTTCTAAGGTTGTCCTCTAGTCATCAACCTCTTGTGAGAGAGCAACCAGCGATGGATGATGGCTACGGTGCTGCAAGAATAAAATCCTGGCAGCGGGAGCCCATCGCTGTTGCGTTAGTGGACTGCGATCTGAGCAGGCTGCGAGCGACATGAGGCGGACGCCAAGCCGCGCAGCTTTGTCCCCGTGTGCAGTGCAGGCGTGGAGCCACGTACTGCCTCGCGGCCGGTTGATGGCCTTCAGCCCTTCACGTGGGACTGAGGTCGACCGGCACACCCGGTCCGCGCGTACGCCCGGGCACCAGACCGGAGCGTATAAATACGATCGATATGTACCTGCTCAGACTGCTGACACGTGCTACGTCGCCGTTCAGTAGACCTTTACGTACCGGCCCGGCCACTGTTCCCATTCCTAGCTAAGCTAGCCAGCCAGCAACTTGTTCTGAATGAATCCAATGCTTGGCATCCTTCTACTTTTACTATTCGTCTTCCTCTCATTCTCGGTTTGCCAAGTTCCGAAGAGCCACAGCTGGGCCGGGGAGCGCCATGGGAGCGTTCATCAGAGCCCCCCGCATCGCGCGACACGGAGCCACAACGGAGCAGTACCCAGCGTAGCGCGCTCGGCCGCGTCCCGTCGGCCATGGCAGCATGTGAAATGGAACAACGCCGGCTGGCCCCGGCCGCGCCGCAACGGCCGCGCATGTAGGCCCGTCTCGTCTTTGCACGCGTGCGTGCATGCCCTGCCCGGCCCGCACCGCACCACGTCCGCCTCCCTCCGCTCCGGCGAGAGCGTAGTACGTGCATGGCGACAAACTACGTAGCACACACTGTACGCCTTTCTTCCGAATTGTCAAGGTTTGGACGGGCTCGCCGCCGTCGCTGTTGGACGCGGGCAACCTGTCGGCCAAATGCGAATGCAGCCTGGCCACGACGTTTACGTCCAGCCAGCCCTGCCCGATCGATCCATCCATCTAGAGCTAGTTTTAGCACGTACCCGCTGCATGCTTTCCTGCCAGCCGACCCATCGGTCCAATTATTAATCCGTGCGCGTTTGAATTTCAAAACATGCGACCGTTCCACCATCCATCAGCAGCCCTGCAGCTCATTATTTTAGCGTACGGCACTGTATCACGTGTCACGTACACGCGCAGGAACAAGTCCTCCCTTTGTCCACGAGTATTTTCCAGTTCAATCACGTAGACGCGCACGAACAAGATACTATGCGGCTATTTGGTTCTAGTCTTGCATTGTCATATTTTGCTACACATTTTTATCAAGCTTGTCTAAGATTAGCTCATCAAAATAAGAGTTATAAGTTGGCAAGCCTAAATTAATCTTGCCACACTTATTTGTATGTATGCCATGTGGGGCCTTAATGTGACTTGTCTAAGGTGTGGCTTGAACCAAACACTCACCTAAGTTAATCAAACTTATCTAATTTTAAGTGTGGTAACCTGTGGCAAAGTTAGTCACAATCCACACAGCTCGTACCTTGTAATCTCCACTGCACACACACATGCATACACGTGGCTTTGATGCATAATTGAATGTGCCTACGGAGCGCCGGCAACCGGCAACGACCAATCAGAATGCAATATGATTTTTAGTTTTTGAGAAAACTTTTGATCTATTCATCTTTAATCATAATAATACAACGAACACCGGAAATAATAAAACTTACAGTCAGATCCATAGCCCACCTAGCGACGACTATAAGCACCGAAGCGAGCCGAAGGCACACCGTCATCATCGCCCCTCATTCGCCGGAGCCGGACAAAACTTGTTGTAGTACTCGGTCAGAAACTCATCGTGCTAAAGCCTCATAGGACCAACGCACCAGAACGGCAACCGCCACCAATGAAGAGACGCATAGATCCAAAGGATCCAACTTGAAGATGCATAAACATAGACGAACGAAAATCAGATCCATTAAAGACAACCACCAACCGAATCCTGCAAGATTCGTCGGAGACACATCTCCACACGTCGGAGACGCACCTACGAAACGGTGGCTAGGAGGGGAGAACCTTATTCCATCTTCAGGGAGTCGTCGTCGTCTCGCCTTCCAGAGCGGGACACAAACCCTAACTAAACTCAAGAAAACATCTGAAATAAAGCCCTCCCACCGGCAAGAACCGGGATCCACCACGCCTCCATGGCCCTAAGGCCACCGGAGACGAGGCGGGCCGGCAGCAGCGCCGGCGGGAGGCAAAGGAACCCTAAGATTTTTTTAGGAGAGGTGGCGGCGGATGCAAAATGCAATTTCTTTTAAACGGTCACGGGGGGAGACTCCCCACCATAATATATTTCAAAAAGAAATTTATTCAGTTTATAAGAAAAATTGAATCGAAAACTAAACATGATGGACCAGTTTATAATAAGAAAAACCAGGCTAGAAAACCGCACAAGCAACGAAGCCTCCTTGTCCACACAACACAAGGCTACGGTCGCACCAACACACACCCTCGAGTCCGGAGCCGCAGCTCTGACTACCTCCGCTTGCATGCGATCCACAACGCCGCACGACACGGAAGCCCAATAGCCCTAGCTACACGAGACATACCAGCCAGACCGACCCTTCTGATCGCGTCGACCGGGTCGATGCACTCGCTACCCTCGCAGCTGCAAGTCGCCACCCAAGCCATGCCAAACGACGGACCTGCCCCATAGAGCCGTTGTTGCATCGTCGTCCGAGGCCGCCACCTCGGCGCCCATCGATTATCTGGAGCCGCCGGCTCAACATCCACCGCCTAAGACCACAACGTGATCCAACACTACTGCCACAGAGCTGCCACCACGGGCATATCTTGAGCCAAACAACAGATCCGAGCAGCAGTACCCCGCCCCTAGTCAACACAACCACCCCCGTGGACGATCCTTCAGCTACATGGGCATCGCGCGGACGCCTGGAGGCAGAGGAATGTGCAGCCTGGATCCAGGCGTGGGGGCCAGATTTGCTTGGGCGGGGGGGACCCAGGGGCGGGAAGCAACCATGGCGAACGGGACAGGCGACGACCACGACCCATCCCAGCAGCCTGAGCACGAGCAGAGCGCCACCGAGCACGGTCGTCGCTGCTGCCCAACGGACCACCGTCGTCCGACCAGCACTCTCCTCAAAGCGAGCCCTCCCCGAGCCTCCTTTGGCAGGGGATGGCTGCCGCCGTCCAATGGCAAGGTGGCGCCGCCATTGCGGCTAGGTCGACGGCAGCGGCGGAGGAGAGGGGGCGCTGCCAGCGGCGCCTAGGCCCCCCCGCCCCGACCGCTGGTTAACGCCGATCGTAGGTCTTATGCTTGTTTACTCATTCCATCACGAGTCGCAATCCATACTAACTGCTTACTAGCTGCGTCCATAATCTGCCGCGTCGATCCTATTATAGCCACGAGAGTTACAAGAATGAAACCAATAATAGACAGCGGTGGCAATGCTTGGATCCAAAAGGGGCCGAAATCTGACTCTTGCACGACTGGTGGCCACGGGAGACGCCACCAGCCGGCTTTTCTTTCTTTCTTTCTTTCAATTAGACAGGAAACATTTTGCATATATATGCGCCGTCGTACGTGTCTGTGCGTGACAACATGCACGAGCACTGCCACTTTATTATTCTTTATTACCGCAACTATCATTCCACAGTCCGGTGTCCATCTACGTTGCATACGTAGCTTTCTTGCACATATTGATCATCCTGCCTGCTGCTGCTGGCTGACGCGGTAGATCATCGTGTAGACGTCCGTATTGTCCCTCTCCCCTTCTCGACATAACATTCCTGTGCACTTCGACAGGGACAAGACTTAGCCAACTGTGCCCGTCTCCTCTCTAATTTCTCTTGGCTGGTGGGAAATACGAGCCACGGGATCGCGATCCATGTACGTAAATTTTAATTTTTGTGGCCATGCCATGACATGGATGATAGTACGTAGATGGGTGGAGTTTTCTAATTGAGTTTTTGGTCAAATTTATCTATGCTTTTATTGAGAGAGATGGATCACAAGTAGTACAACTCTACTAGTATTTCTTCTGCTTAGGATATTAGTGGTGAGAAGGGCGCCCAATAATTCGAGTTTTTTGTGTCTAGATTGATTCATACAGTGTTATGTCCCTGCGCATGCTCCATTTTTGTTAGTCTGACTCTGACCCCTCCCAAATCAACACAAATATGTTAACCATTTCCACTTATCAATAGGTGCCAAAGGCAACACGCTAAACGAGCACTAGGTCAACAGTATAGAAACATTTTCTTGCAGGGGCTTGGGATATAGTACACCATGTTGATGCTCGCAATCCCTCGAATATGTTAATCAGAACACAATATGTTGCTGAAAAGGACATAATTCGAGCCCACGAATTGCATTCCCTTGGTCGAGCCGTAGATTAGATTAATCCAAACATTTTGAACGTGATTCTATATAAATCTTCAGATAAAAAAAGCTTGCATAACTCGAGCCGACAGATTATATTCTTTTTTGTTTGTTTGCGAAAACACTAATTATATTCGCTTAATCACCATGACTAAATAACGCAAGAAATGATCTCCTCCGTCTCAAAATAAGTGTCCCAATGTAAGAAAGACGAATGAAAACGGAGCCCATCCATGAGACACAGCATTCATACACGGGTTAATTAAGCATACATCTATAACACTGTCATATATATACACACCAAGGCATTCGAAGAACACGCACAAAAATAAAATCGGACACGAACTCGAGCTGAGATGGCACAACACAAGGTCATGCAAAGCTCTCGCGGATTAAGAAACTCATGCGCTCGGTGATCGGCGACTGGTCTCCTTCATGGCAGTGCATCTTTTCCCTGAAACCAGACATCAAATTAATCAAAGATGTTAATTAGGAGAACATGTCGATAGTAAACAATCAGCACATGACGATAGTTTGATCTGAGAAGGTGCACTTACGCTGGACTTCTTGCAGTAGAGGATGGCGTCGTGGACGGCCGTGTCGGCATTGCCGTGGCACCACTCGACGGCGCTCGACGTGGACCCGCGCGACGGGCTCCCCGCCGGCGCCACCCTGCTGTGCGCGTGCCTCGCCCGGGCCTTGCGGTACAGCGGCATCAGGAACCGCACGTACCTCAGCAGCACCTTCCACGGCGACGACCCGCCGCGCCGCCTCGTCATCGGGCGCTGCCCGGCGTGCTTGCTCGTCGCGCTGGAGCACGCGCTCAGCGACAGCGGCGTGCTCTGCGCCGAGTGGAACAGCGGCGACGACGGAGGCGACAACCGCGGCACGGCGTCCTTGGCGCGACGGGCCACCGAGCCGTCGCCGTCTTCTTGCACAGAGGTGCCGGAGCAGCCGCCGGGCTCGCAGGGGAGGAGGCGGCCGCCGCGGAAGATCTGGCTGGCGCTGACCAGCTGCGCGGGGGACGCGGCGCCTCCGTCGCCTGGCGCCGGGAGGCCGAAGTCAAAGTCGGTCGCCGCCGTCGTGGTCCACCGCATGGAGAAGAGCTCGGAGGGGTCCTCCATGTCGATGAAGGAGGACCTGGAGCCCCCGGAGGAATACTGACCGGCGTCGGCAGCCAGGCGGTCGAAGGAGGGCGGCGCCTGGTTGAGCCAGCCGTAGGAGAAGCTGTCGCCGAGGTCGTGCGCCGAGCCGCTCACCTCCATGATAAGCCGCGCGCGCGTGCGCGTGCCAGCGTACGTACGAGCTTTGTAGGTGGAGGAGTGGTACGTGTGGTGCGCAGGGTGCAGCACGCGCGCTGTCTTGAGTCTGAGGAGATGAAGCTTGGCACGGGACGGCATGGCGCAGATATAGTCGCACCGCGCAGGCCAATTCGGTGGGTGCAAATGCCCCTGTTGCCCCTGCCCCCAACGCCTTTGTCCTCTCTCTCTCTCTCTCATTTTTTTCGTGCTTTTTTTTGCGAGTATTTCTTTTTCGTGCTTTGGGCTGCTGATAACGTGGACCGGAAATGTGGATGCTCCAACATTTAGGACGTAGCACTAGCGGGCATAAATGACCGGACCAAGTTGAACTAGTGACACAACGCATTTGTAAACTGTGTGAGCTCCACGCCGAGCTGAAAGGTCAGGGTGCATGCGGTCTTCTCTTGGGTTATTGGAATTAAGCAGTAGCAGCAGCCGCGTACTACGTACGGCGAGGGAGCGAAGGGTGGCTGGTCATTTCCTAGCTACCAAAGCAAAGCATCCAACGGAAAATGACAAGCACCCGATGGAACAAACCCCCGAAACCAAAACCGATGTGGTCTCCGTCAAAGACAAACTTATGTTGCCACGCGACCAAGACGAAGCGCTTATAATACGGACGGGTTAGTCGGGTGGTTGGGATAACCGTGACAAAACCCAGCGATCGATGCACCCGTCCCGTCCCGTCCGTAGCACAAGTAGAGCTAGATTAGAGTAGGACTTTGGCAGTGAGTTTGTCACGTACAAACGTGTCATTTAACTGGACACGGGAGAGCAGCATCCATCCATCCATGGACCAAAAACTAATCTTCGATTACACCGGGGAAAAGAAAAGAAAAGAAAAGAAAAGAGCGGCCGAGACAGGCTGATGCGGCCCTCACGTTGGGAGATCTCCAAAAGCTGCTCCGAATTCGGCATACGCCGCGCCTCATCATCAGGTCACATCCCAACTTGCTTTGCAAATTAAGCGGCATTTGAGCATTTCATTTCCTAGCAACCCCATGGCCATGGGGGCAGGAGGCGTGTCGCCCAACCGGGGGAGGCTAGGGCTAGGCGCTGTCGAGGAGGACAAAATACGGTTCTTCAATCAAGACCCCTGTCCTGGCCGAAGAGGGGTTTGAGGCCCTAAACCAGGGGAAAGTGTCTGCCTCAACGCATGCAACAACAGCGGTAACGACGCCGGGACACGCTCGCTGGCTGTGTTCTTCTAATCTAGGCCCAGGTTCCGGTTCCGCTCGTGCGCTTGTCCCGGCGTGGCGACAGCTTCAGTGTTCATGGCGCTCTCTCCAGTTGTATACTGCTACTCCTAGTACTACAGGTCCTAAACAGTGGCAGCATTAGACTAGTGCTGTTGCTGCATGTGGGAGAGGTCTTGGGTTTGGTTTATATGTCTAAAATGTTTGCAGTGGTATTCGCAAAATAAAAACTAAAAAAATGTTGAAGTGGTGACAGGAGAGCTGCTTTCTGCTACAGTATATCGTCCAGTTTGTGGATGGAGGAAAAAAATATACTGTGGTCCGGGAGAGGCCTCATCAGCAGATCATGGCGAGACAAGGGGAAAAGCAAAGCAGACGAGATGGATTCAACTATGTGGCGTGGTGGATCCGGCCATCCACCTAAACCTACATGGCTATATCTAGTACATTGCGTCTTCAAGCGGTACATACATATACATCACCAATCGATTTTTATCGTCTCATGGTTGCAAATTGCCAAAGGAAATATTCACCTTCGGCGTCTCCGCTCCGTTGAGGCATCAAATGGGACGCAGCCACTAGCTAGACAAAGAATCTCAGCACCTCAGCGGTGGCCAGCTGGTGAATGAGAATCACCCCGAGCTTTTCGAAAGCGTATTTCATTCTTACTAACGGTCGGGAATCCTGGCTGCAACTAGAAAATTGGAATGCCTGCAAAGTGTACCCCCCTCCTCCTTCTATCAACGAAACAAACAGATCTTCGCAAAAATCTCTTAAACAGTGTTTTCTACAAGCAAGCATCTATAATGGACCGAAACACGGAAATGATTCGACAATAATGCCGTTCTGCGCTCCACAAGTATATGCTTCTGTGCAAGACCATGACCACCAGAAAATGCTAAAAAAAAATAATTAATGCAAGACCCCCCAAAAAAAACACAATCGACACATATGGACATGAAAAGATTCAATGATATAACAAGAGCAGCTACTTTGCAAATCTTGGAGGCATATTTGGTTAAAAAAAGAACGAGCGGAGGGAAACGGACCAGGAGTGTTTTTTTTTCCTACGCTGCATTTCACCATAAATCTCGTTTCTAGTGCTAAGCAGCACATTGGACAGAGCAACCACACATGAGCAAGTGTCGAGCATCATACCTTTTAACATGACACATCCTGGTAATCCTTTTGTGGAACATTGGGGTACAGTTTGCCCCCACCCAGGTCATGCCTTTCTAGGAGAAGTTGTCATTCATATGCCGTCTCTTTACTCAAAGCACCTTTGCATCATAATCCTGGGAATGTGTATGGCCTTGGAGGGAGAGCGCACATACATTGAACCCGTGTCGGCATTCCTTTCTGAACAGTGAGCCATTACCAAAACATCAACCTCCAAAGTAAGGAAATCAAACGCATTATACAGCTAGACAGAAAGGAACTATACATTTTCGCAAGATTAATTGCATAGTTGAGGTGCTGGAGCTGAGAAAGATGAACCATATGGGAGTAGATATAAGAAAGCCAGGCTCAAGTCAAGTTACTTTTCACCAAATAAATTTCACTTTAGAAACCAGACGGGCGAATGAAGCTAACCGTCTCTAGCCGATCACCAACAGGTAACAGAAAGCCTTCATATTGTGATACATTTGATGATCGATTTTAATGCCTTCGAAATGTAAATGTCACATTGGTCTAGTAACTCTACAGCTTCCATTTAATCTTCAGATAGTAAAGTTCGACATTCGACAGTAATCAGCACGCTTTGTCAACTAATGGTTGTTAACTGCTACAACTACTCATTCATATGGGTCATGCAAGTAAATTATGCTTTGCGATGCCTTTTGAAATAAGCAGGGATGTCATGCGCAAGCATGGTATCTCGTAAAACCAAGTCAAACTAATCTTTCAACAAACTATTTAATAGCTAAACGGCTTCACATGACTGCAACCCTACAAGATTGCCACAGCCAAATGATACTAATGAAACCATAAAAAACAGCACGACCACGACAGATTTCCTCTTAAATGGTTTCCATTTGAGAAGGTACGAAAAGGACTCTTCCGAAATTTATTTATTTTTATTTCTGAAGATACAGAAATTAGTGGCTAAACTGAAGTTCAAAACTACAGCAAAGCAGGCCAGTTTATTATCAGATAGAAGCCTGTAATTCCTGTTTATACACTAAAACAATACTATTACAGATAGGTACAAACAGTGTCTGGAAACCTCTTAAAGTTCATGATATATGAGCTCAGCTCAGTTGTAACTACTAAGATACACAGAGTAACAATCAGTATGCCCAGCGTTTACCATAACACTAAAATTGACAAATATAATGTCGACGCAATTCATAGGCATGTCTAATGGGGAATGATGGGTTGGGCCAGTTGGGAGTGATGGGCCATTTATGTTTAGATGGGCAAATTGAATTTATATTCTGAACCCAAAATAAATGGATAAATCTAAGGTTCTTCACATCTGTTAGTTTTCCTGGAGGCTTGTTATTGGGTTGAGATGAGGCCAACTGGCCAACCCATCAAAGCAGGCAACACATGTATGTCAACATAAATTTCAGAGATGTTTGGAGAAGTCAGCAGGGCCAAGTAGTCAGAAAGGGAACACACCATAAATTTTGAGTATGCAAGGTCACTCAGAGAAGGTTCCTTTTTAAAAGCAACAAGATTCTAATAACACCGTAGGTGCGTGCAAAAATGTCTACAATTCAAACTCTTCCTATAGGAGAATCAGAAACAAGAGGTAACATCAAGATTTAGAGCTGCAGCTGCTCGACCACTATGGTTAAAATGATCTTCAGGAGTTCGAGAAGGCACATATAATGCTCAAGAAAAGAAGCAGGGTAAGGCAACTAAACATATACCCTGCACAGTTACAGGAAAGAAGTCTCATAGTAAGTGCTACCACAACAGCAGAGCAAAACAGAATACTGAAGATTTCAATGCAGCTTTGGAGAAGCGCTCTCCAAAGTGACAAGATCAGAAAATTATATTTGATACCGTTTCCCTGACATCTACTGGACCCAAAATAAATGGATAAATCTAAGATTCTCCATATCTGTTAATTTTCTGGAGGAAAGTCGTTGGGTTGAGATGAGGCCAACTGGCCAACCCGTCGAAGCAGGCAATACAGGGAGCTCAACATGAATTTCAGAGATATTTGGAGAAGTCAGCAGGGTCAAATGGTCAGAAAGGAAATACACCACAAATTTTGAGTATGTAAGACCATTCACAAGAGGTTCCTCTTGAAGCAACAAGATTCCAATAATACCGTAGGTGCGTGGAGAATGTCAACAATTCAAGCTCTTACTACAGGAGAATCAGAAACAAGAAGTGACACCAAGATCACTATGGATTAAAATGGTCTTCAGGAGTTTGAGAAGGCACATGTGTTGCTTAAAAAAGAAGCAGAGTGAGACAACTAACCATAGGCTCCGCACAGTTTCACAAAAGAAGTCTTATAGTAAGTGTTACCACAACAGTAGAGCAAAACAAAACTATTGAAGATTTCAATGGAACTTCGAAACAAGCTCTCGCCAAAGTGACAGGATCAGAAAATTCTATTTTCCTGGACATCGAGTACTACTTTAAAAAATATAAGATCTACTAGTGCTAATACACTCAAGCTTCTATTTTGACTAGTTTGGTGAACAAAACCATACAAACGCAAAAATGCATCAGACTGACCAAAAATACTGGATAAGATAGGTACTCTGAAGCATGGTATTCGATCGAGATGAGGTCAACTGGCCAACCCATCAAAGTAGGCAATAGAGAGGGTGCAACATAAGTTTCAGAGATGTTTGGAAAAGTCAGCAGGGTCAAGTACCAGAAATGTCAAAAAGGAACATACCACAAATTTTGTGTGTGCTAGTGCTAGATGATTCACAACATTCAAATAATACTGTCGATGTGTGCAAAATGTCAACAATGTAAATTTTGAATGCAAGACAAACAGAAAAAGATGTAACATCACTATTTAAAGCTTCTCAGTCACCATGGATTAGAATGATTTCAGGAATTCGAGAAGGGGCAGATATACTCAACAAAAGAAGCAGAAGACAAATATCCATATACCCGCACCCGGTACAGTTCCGCGAAAGAAGCATCATGATAAAAGCCAACGACAACCGTATAGCAAAACAGAACTACTGAAGATTTCAATGATACTTTAATGGAGTGCTATCCAAAAGGATGGCATCAGAAAATTAGCCTCATGCTGGTGCCGTTTCTCTGAAATGTAATGCCGTTTCTCTGAAATCAATCAATGTTTTTTTAATTAAAGATCTACTGGTGCTAATACATTCTCATTTGATTAGCCTCATGCATGAAACTGTATGTATGAACACAGAAATGAATTAGAGAATAAAACTAGGATAAGTAATCCACTACTTTTATAGTTTTACTTCACACTAGTACGGATGAAGTGACACAAAGCTTTTGGCGTTCTCTGTGACAAGAGAGTGCCACAAAAGCTAAAAGGCAGGTTCTATAGGACGTCGATTTGACCCACAATGTTGTATGGCGCTGAGTTTCGGCCGACTAAAAGGTGGCATGTTCAACAGTTAGGTGTAGCGGAGATGCGCATGTTGAGATGGATGTGTGGCCACACAAGAAAAGATCGGGTCCAGAATGATGATATACGGGATAGAGTTGGGATAGCACCTATTGAAGAGAAGCTTGCCCAACATCATCTGAGATGGTTTGGGCATATTCAGGGCAGGCCTCTAGAAGCTCCAGTGCATAGCAGACGGCTAAAACATGCTGATAATGTCAAGGGAGGCCGGGGTAGATATCACCAAAGAACTAGCCATGGACAGGGGTGCGTGGAAGTTAGCTATCCACGTGCCAGAACCATGAGTTGGTTTTGAGCTCTTATGGGTTTCAGCTCTAGCCTACCCTAACTTGTTTGGGACTAAAGGCATTGTTGTAGTACTTTGTTAGTGCTAGACAGATAAAAATACTACACTAAACAAATGCAAACACACTGAAATAATAGGTAGAGTAGGACACTGAGACTAAATCCACCATGCAGTCAAATGTAATTCAACTAACTAAATTTATGCACGTGGTTACGAAGCTAGTCCAGACTAAAGAATGTGCTTACTTATGAAGTAATGAGGTAGCAATATGATTTTCTTTCCAAATATCGGTGGAACTGCAAGAAAAGTTACAACTATCTGTTAATTAGTTTAAACAAAAAGATTGCTCCTTGTGAAACTAAATCAGGCAACAATCTTAAGATATGTTTTGACATAGCAATTCCAGCAATTTCAGTTGAACAAATTATTTCAAAAGAATTATTCTTGTAGTTCCTTTTTAATAAAGCAACTAAATTCAAATTAAACCATCTGTGAATGCAAAATGTCAACGATGAAAACTCTTAATACAAGAGAATCAGAAACAATAGGTAGCATCAAGATTTAGAGCTGCAGCTACTCAATCACTATGAATTAAACTGATCTCAGGAGTTTGAGAAGGCACATATAATGATATAGTGCATACGAAAAGAAGCAGAGTGAGACAAGTAACTATATACCCTGCACAGTTTCGTGAAAGAAGTCTTATAATAACTAATAAGAGCTACCACAACACTAGAGCAAAAAAGAACTAGTGAAGATTTCAATGAAACCTCAAAGAAGTGCTCTCCAAAATGAAGGGGTCAGAAAATTCTATTAATACCGCTTACCTGACATCTACTAGTTTTTCTAAAATCTAAGATCTACTGGTGCTAATGCATTCAAGCTTCTCATTTTATTAGTCTGCACAAACACAAAGACAAACACACAAAAACAATAATAGGCAAAGTATGAGAGTGAAATTCCCAAGGCATCATAATCTGGTAGGCACTGAGACTAAATCCACCACGCGGTCAGACATAAATTCAAGTATTCAACTAGCTAATTTTGTGGGACATGGTTACGCAAATAGTCCAGACTACAGATGTGCTTACTGATGACATGACCACAAGGAACACTGCAGCTACTTCTTAATTGGTTTGAACCAACAGATTCCCCCTCGCAACAACTAAATCATTCTTCAGTTGTAAGAAACATTTTGCCTCCAGTAATGTCTTCTACATAACTAATCATTTCATACAAAGGATTCTCCTAAGGGTATAATGGAATTATAGTACCATACTACCATGATACAAAAAATAGAGACATCACAGACAGGTATTGGATCATATTTCAATTACTGGATAGAGGTAAGCGAAGTAGTAGCAATACAAACACGTCTTAATTCTTAAGTACACACAATAGTTGTGCTCTGCACTGGCCAAGCTCAAACAATTGAAACTTCAACCATGAAAGGCGTAGAAATGTAGAACTAGAAAACTACAATACTTACAAACGAAGCACAAGATTAGGCCATGGGATACAGATAACAGACACAAGTTGAAGCTTCTCAGATCTCATGCTGCTTAATAGTCTGTCTTGGTGGGCACAAGCTGATATGCTCTAGCCAACTTCCCCTCACCAGAATCCACTGACTGGCTGAACCAAAGCGTTCCATTGTTTTTCAGCTCGGTCCTCAACCTCAGCACCAGCATGACCAAAACCAAAAACAGCCCGGCGAAGACTAAACCACACAGCAGTGAGCGAGCGAATTCCCCAAACCCCTTACTGACCAGGTACCCCATGTCCAGAACAACAGGGAAATCCCCGTCCATGCCGCCACCCGTTTTGTTCATCCTCATTATCTCGAGCCCATTCAGGAAACCACTCGCTTCTCCAGGCCGGCTCATCTTGGAGCCACCAATGGCCAGTTTCAGCATCCCTTCATCCTCAACGTCCACAACATAGTCGATGTAATACGGATAGGCCAAGTATCCAGTGGTGCTGGAAATGTCAAAATCCTTCACTGCGAGATGACCATTGACATAGATACTGAAGTAGAGCTGATACAGTGCCTTGCTCACAATGTCACAGAAGTGCATGCGCACGAGGTACCGGTTGCGAGCGGGCACAGGGAAACCCCATGTCAGATTGCCGTCTGACCTCACCGACCTCGCCGAGTTGTAGACGTTGTCCGGAGCCACCTCTCGGGTCATCAACCTGCTGTCCTTGGGGTAAGCAATCCGGCCACCGAATGACCATGCCTTGCTGCTGGATGATTCCTTGTTGATGAGGAAGCCCTCGTCGTTGACCCATGTCCGCCACAGCGTGTCGTTGAACGGGGTGACCTTGCGGCCGGCGACGTTGACCCGGTAGAGCGTCTCGAAGACCTGCGAGGAGAGCCCGTCGGTGCGGTTGACGCCGTCAGCGGCGACGAGGGTGGCGATGTCGCCGACGAGCTCCTCGGGCGCCGAGAAGAGCTCGATGGCGTTGACGAAGGCGGCGGATCCGGCCTCGGGGACGAAGGTGAGGACGAGGACGTCGGCGTCGACGGGGAGCAGGAAGTCCTTGACGACGGGGGACGAGGCGGTGAAGTTGTGGAGGAGGAGGAAGCCCCCGGCGCCGACGTGGAAGCGCGCGGAGGCGAGGGCGGGGCTGAAGGGGTAGAAGTGGAGGCGCAGGACGTGGCGCCCGCGGCGGCGCACGGCGAGGTCGTAGGAGGCGTGGCAGGAGAAGACGCGCGCGGCGGCGTGGAGAGGGGAGGGCGGCGCGGGCGCGGGCGCAGCGGGGGCGGCGGACGGGAGGGCGGGGGCCGCGGAGCGGAGGGTCATGGACGCGCAGCCGGAGTCCGGGACGAAGCGGCGGCCGTCGGGGAGGACGGCCGGGGCCGTCGCGCCGCAGGCGATGAGGTGGTTGTCCGCCGGGGCGAAGCGGGACGCGGCGGGCCCGGCGAGGAGCGCGAGGAGCAGCAGGGCGGCGAGGCGGGCGGCGCCCGGCGGGGAGGCCATGGCGGCGGGGGCGGATTCGCGTGGGGATTTGGGGGTCGGGGAAGGTGGGGAGAAATGGAGACGGAAAATGGCGATGGGGAACAGCTCAGAGTTGGACTTGGAATCGATTCGGCCGGCAGACAAGCGCGTGGAAGATGGGTAATGGAGTTCGGCCGGTGGGGTGGTGGGTGGGGCACACGAACGCGGCGGTGTATCGCCCATCGCCGTGTCGGTTGGATTTTTACACGGAGAATGTAAATTTTACAGCGTTTGCTATTTCTATTTCTTAGACCTCTCTCAATGCATTGATGCTAATAAAGTGAGGTGATGAATTCATTAAAATGCTTAGCAACTAATATCCTTAATGCATGGGTGCTTAGTTTTGTAGCTAAGCCACCTTTATCTAATTGTTTAGTGACCAAACTCCTTCATGTATTGGTTGGTAGTCTTTTTGCATAGGTTCACGTGTTTAGCATTGGTTTTTCTTGGGGTCAAGGCTTGCCATAGTGATGGTATCTTAGCTACTCATGCACTCGGGAAGAGCAAACATGCTAATATGGAAGAGAATTAAAGAAGAAAGAGAGGGTTAGAGTAGTAACATATTCCCTCCATCCGTGAATAAGTGTACTTCTACCGTTTGTCATAAGTCAAACTTTCAAAAGTTTGACCAACTTTGTAGAAAAGAGTAGTAACATATATGGCATAAAATTAGTATATTCTGAAAGTACATTTTGAAACGGGTCTAGTGATACTAATTTAGTGTCATAAATGCTGCTACTTTTTCCTATAAAATAGGTTAAAATTTTAAAGCTTTGACTTAGGACAAAACTTAGAAGTACACTTATTCACAGACGGAGGGAGTAGGTAGATACCGTATCATGTTAAATGTTATGCTACTTTATGTCATGCATGACAATAAATATGATCATTTATGATACCCCCTCCATTCCCTTATACAAGGTCACTACGAAAAATACGTTTTGCATATATACAAGGCCACTAATAGTAATCGAGGTAAAAATTAATAATGTTTCCTCGAACTAGCAACTTGTTTAATATTTGCATGCATGCAGTCATAATGATACTGTGCTAGTACTCCCTCTATCACAGTTTAAAGAGCGTATCTTCAAAACCAGAATTTTCACAATTAGAGGGAAATAGGGCGCATGTCATTAATTAGCCTATTAACTGCATCATTTTGGAAGGAATTAGCTCCTTCCATTTGCCTTCCTGGTGCGCATGCATGATGTGAACTGAAATTACTCCACCAATGCATGCGATGGTTTCCTTCTTTTACTGGACGGGGAGGTTACTATGTGTTTGTTTGGCGATTAATTAGGCGCATATCCTTAACTACCGCAGCTCCAACGCATCGGTTATTCCTACCAATCGCTAGCAACATTGGGCCCAGAGAGATGTGAGGTACGCCCTTTAAACTATGATGGAGGAAGTACTTCCTTCTCATTCCTTCTTGCATGCATGAGGGCTTATTAATGATCCCTTTTAACAAGAAAAGTTGACTTGCAAAGCAGTCGTTAATTTTTACCTTGGTACCTGTAATTTGAGTTTGTGGCCTTATATAAGGGAATGGAGGGAGTACTACTATATAATACTATGCACTATGAAGGTAGTATCATACACTAGTATCATGTGCATGATACTAGTATGTGATACTCCCCACTTTGAGTAGCCTAATGCTCTCTCTTCTCTTTAATTGCTTTGTCACATTATTTTTCTGTCTATGTGGCACCCTTAGCACCTGTCCACCATGGGGCACTAGGAAGGGCCTTAGGAATGGTGCTATGCGTTGACCGGCAGAAGCGCACATCACATCGGCCGCTTCGCCACTGTTGGATATGTGCATGACTGTTGTCTGGTCTGCCTGCATCAGCCAACCCGCTCGTTTGATTTGTGGCATAAGGGCAACTCCAACGCACGATGCTAAATGGTCCAGCCGTGTCCGTTTGGGGTAGACGGATAGAACAAGCGGCTCAACGCGTGGAGCAAACGGACCAATGTTTATGGCCGCGTTTGTGGCCAAACGGATACGCGTGGACGGGCGCGGCGTGTGCCCATGTCATCCACTGGCCTGCCCGTCGGGGACGGGCGCTGCGCCATGCCATGGGCTGGCCGGGTACCAGACCGCACAGCCCCGGCAACGACCCCAGGCCGCATGCAAGTATTGACTTCGCTTCTAGCCGCTCGGATCTACCCCATCACCGGTTCGCAGGAAAATACAACAACGACCGTCGTCCGGGCTCGGTGCTGGCCCAAAGGTTTGTCAGCGCACCGTTGCCGCTCATAAAGTGTAACGACTGTCCACAGAAGGTCGTTGTCGATGTCAAAACCGGCGGATCTCGGGTAGGGGGTCCCGAACTGTGCGTCTAGGCCGGATGGTAACAGGAGGTAAGGGACACGAAGTTTTACCCGAGTTCGGGCCCTCTCGATGGAGGTAAAACCCTACGTCCTGTGTCGGTGTCAAAACCGGCGGATCTCGGGTAGGGGGTCCCGAACTGTGCGTCTAGGCCGGATGGTAACAGGAGGCAGGGGACACGAAGTTTTACCCAGGTTCGGGCCCTCTCGATGGAGGTAAAACCCTACGTCCTGCTTGATTAATATTGATGGTATGGGTATTACAAGAGTTGATCTACCACGAGATCAGAGAGGCTAAACCTTAGAAGCTAGCCTATGGTATGATTGTTGATGTGTATGTTGTCCTACGGACTAAAACCCTCCGGTTTATATAGACACCGGATAGGGTTAGGGTTACATAGAGTCGGTTACAATGGTAGGAGATCTGATCATCCGTATCGCCAAGCTTGCCTTCCACGCCAAGGAAAATCCCTTCCGGACACGGGACGGAGTCTTCAATCTTGTATTTTCATAATCCAGGAGCCCGGCTGAAGGTATAGTTCGGCTATCCGAACACCCCCTAATCCAGGACTCCCTCAGTAGCCCCTGAACCAGGCTTCAATGACGACGAGTCCGGTGCGCAAATTGTCTTCGGCATTGCAAGGCGGGTTCCTCCCCCAAATACTTCATAGAAGATCTTAAACACAAAGATAGTGTCCGGCTCTGCAAATAAGTTTCCACATATTGCCATAGAGAGAATAATAATATTAACACAAATCTAATCTGCTGACGTATTCCGTGGTGCGACACGCCACGACCAAGCCTTTATCCAAATCGTTTCATTATCCCACCTCAGCGCGTTATGCGAGGCGGTTTCCTTGGCACGTATTGTCAAAGCAGAGATCGTGTCCCCTCATTTCGGGATTCTCATCAATACGGGCGTGGGTAACCCAACCGCGCCTTTGATTATGGCGCTTGGAGATAAGCAAGTTTTACCAGGCTGGTGGGGACACATAATCGCATCCACCCATATAAGGGGATAAGGATCCACCTTTTCACCCACGCCTTCTTCCTCCTTTGCCTATCCATTCTTGCGCACTCGAGCTCCAGCGCCCAAGTCTGCACTACCACCTCAACCCTCTCCAGTCATGTCCGGAGCGGGAGGCAAGTGGATGGTCTCCTCCGTCACGGAGGACACATCAAAAAGCTGAGGAAGGCCGGATATCTGGCCAGCGACATCGCGCACCGGCTCCCCGAAAAGGGGCAGCTCATCCCCACTCCTAGGCCCCACGAGAGGGTGATATTTCTCCCCCATTTCCTCCGCGGACTGGGCTTCCCTCTGCATCCATTTGTCCGGGAGCTCATGTTCTACTATGGCCTGGATTTCCACGATCTGGCCCCGAACTTCGTCCTCAACATCTCGGCGTTTATCATCGTGTGCGAGGCCTTCCTCCGCATCCGCCCCCATTTCGACTTATGGCTAAAGACCTTCAACGTCAAGCCGAAGGTGGTGCGCGGCAGCCAGGCGGAATGCGGCGGCGCCATGGTTGGCAAGATGGCCAACGTTCTGTGGCTCGAGGGCTCCTTTGTGGAGACCCTGAAGGGGTGGCAATCAAGGTGGTTTTACATCACTGAGCCGCGCGACGCCGAATGGGTCGCACCCCCTGAGTTCCGATCCGGCCCCCCCACGCGGCTCACCTCCTGGAAGGAGACAGGCCTGTCTTGGGGTAAAAAAGGAGAGCTGACCGGACTCCAAACATGCATCCAAACCCTGGTGGACAAGAAGCTCAAGCTTGTCAACGTAGTCCAGGTTATGCTCGTCCGCCTGATCCTCCCGTGTCAACGACGGGCCTTCAACCTTTGGGAATTCGACCCGGCGCAGCATCAAACTCTTAACAGGCTCTTCGACACGACGTACGAAGATGCCTGGAGGGTGCTTTTCAAGGGCGCCGAGGCTCTCGTATCCGCTGCCAAGGATCGCGGATTCAGTACTCAGCATCACGCTCATGCGGTAAGCTGTTTTTGTCCTTTTGCAGGGTATCAGTTTTTCATAGTTTGACTCTATGCGGGATCTGAGTTCCCTTATCCTGGATAGGATTGGGTGGTGACGCCCGGACATATCAACTGTCCGGCTCCTCTGCCCGAAGGCCCAGCGGACGCTCGCTTGGCGAAGCTGCTGGTTCCGGCGCCCTATGTGGCGCCAGAGAAGAAGGCCACGAAAAGGGCCACGGGGACTCGAAAGAGTGCCCGACGCCAGGAGGTGTCGGATTCGTCATCCGACGGTCCCGAAGCGCCTTCCTCTCGTGAAGACGAGGAGGAAGAAGAAGAGACCTCTCCGCTTCCAGCGGGAGGAGAGAAGAAAAGGAAGGCCGCCCTCTCTGAGGAGGCCGGAGGGTCCAAGAAGGGGAAAACCCTTCCTCCGGACTGCTCCACCGACGCCACCGACGATGAAGAGGAGTGGCAGCCCAGGGCCAAGCCCCTGGCGAAATCGTAAGTATCCGGATACCGGAGTGACTCATAGTATTTGTTTATTGCATAGCTTTCCCTTATGTCGAACGTGTTTATGCAGCCCACCCAAAGACCGACTCGACGCGTCGTCGAGCGGCTCACTGGGCTCGTCGGAGGTGAACTCGCTCCCGACGGCTTCCTCCCCACACCCTACGGGCGACACCGAAGTGTTGTCCCAACAGGTTCCAAGCAGGGAGGAGGTGGTCCTGGAGGCGCCGCAAGGCGACCTCCCGGACTCCAGGAGTAAAGGGGAGGAACCCCCCCAGAGCTCCAAGTTCGGCTTAAGGCCGGACACAGCTCTGGAATCTTCAAGGTTCCAGAGTTCGGCGGGCGATCTCCTTCCAAGAGGAGCAAGCCTTCCGTGTCGGTGTCCTCCGTCCAACCGGAGGTGCCCCTCGTCGATGGAGGCACCGCACTATTATGAGTGCTGTGATCCAGAAGGTTCAGTCTGCCAAAAGCGGACTGACTGAAGCTTGTACAATCCTTTTAACAGGCTTTGAGGTAAGTAAAGAATGTTCAAATAATGTTACCGCATAGAAAGTAGCCCCTGATGCTCTGTTGGGCATTCGCGAAGAAAAGCCGAATAGAGGATCAAAGAATTCGCAGGAGTCTAACAAAAGGAGTCAATATGCGTATGCAGGCTTCTCTGCTAGCGTCCGCCGCACTGACTACGGAACTGGACGTGCTGAAGCAGAGTCTCGAGAAGTCCGAGCAAGAGCTCGGGCGTGCCAAGAAGCAGCTCGAGGAGAAGGAAGGTAAGAAATACCCTGTTTGAATATGTATATAAAAAAGGTGCAATTGCAAAAAATGACAGGATTGACATGGCTACTGCAGGGGCCATGTCTGAGGTGGCGACCCTTAAGCAAGCACTGCTCGAGGCCGAGAAGAGTGCGGCCGTAGAGTGCACCGAGCGGGAGAGGTATGAGGCTGAGGTTGGCAAGGTGCAACAAGAGCTCCAGGTTCTCATGAAGAAACATGGGAGCTTGGAGCTTGACTCGAAGACGCGAGCGTCCGAGCTCGCGGCAGCTATAGAAAATGCCAAGTCTGCCAAGGCCGAGTCCCAGAAGACCCTCCAGGAGTTGGATGAGGTGAAGAAGATTGCGGCGGGTAAGGCATTCTTTATGTAAAGCAAACACATAAACGTGAGTTACCTGTTACTTACCCGAATCCGGAGATCTCCAGGGGCATTTGCAGATCTTCCCCGGAGTGTGTCTGATGCCGCCGCATTCTATCAAGCCGAGGAGGGCAGCTCGACGGAGAAGGTGTTTTGGTCTCAGTACGCTGAGGCCGGACACCCCATGCCCCTGAGCGACCAGCTGAAGCAACTGGTCGAGCTCCACAAGGCGGCCGAACAGGCCATGAAGGGCCTCCTAGTTCGGCTGTGGCCTGGAAAGGCCCTACCTGGGAGCTATTTCGGGCTGGTGCGGCGGCTGGTGGAGGCCTGTCCAAGGCTTGAAGACATCAAGCACTCCGTCTGCATTGAAGGTGCCCGTAGGGCCCTTGCCCGTGCTAAGGTGCACTGGGGCAAGCTGGATGCGGAGAAGCTTGTGAAGGACGGGCCACCGCCGGGGAAAGAGCATCGCAAGCCCGAGAATTATTATAAGGATGTTCTGAAGGGTGCCCGCCTTGTTGCGGATGAATGTACCAAGGATGTATTTTTTTGAGTAAAACCCGCTCGTGTTATCCTGTGCGCTGAAGACTTGTTCATATGCGCTAAGCAATGCTGCTTGAATTTAAAATATTACCTTCTGTGCGGCTGTTTATCAATACTAGGAGATGGCGAGTCGTCGGCTTCTGCCCCCTTGCCGCTAGTGCTGGGGTGTTCGGGGATAAACCTGGGCGCTCTTTTTCCCATATTTGGGTCCTTCGAGGGAGGCGCTCAGCCCAACGAACGAGGCAATCAGACTATAATGCGTGAACACTCTCACTTAGCCATAGAATTCTATAATTTTAAATTTGGGTGAAGCCCCTAGTATTCGGAAGACCGAGTTCGGGGCGCTATCCACGCCTTGGCCGGACAGAGCCGACTCCTCGCCCTAAGCGGCCTAAGTCTTTAAGGACTCAAAAAGACCTCTCGAACAGTGACCAACTCTCGCCTCATCATGACGGTCAGTTTTAGCTTTCTCCACTGAGGTGCTCGGCCCAGCTTAACTGGGGCACAATTGCAGTGGTTCTCCTAGTGCTACCTTAGCCGATATAGCGGAACGTAAGGCACCAAAACATAGGAGCCGGGCAAACCCAACTATTGACCCAAGACATGATTCGGAGCCGATGCATATAATGTTATAAGTTCGGGGTGCCGCACTTGTGAAAGTGTTCGGACTTCTTACACCATGTTGAGGGGTACTGAAGCCCCTGGCGTATTTTGGCCGTACCAAAGTGTGCGGGTGCAACATGTCATGAAGGAACATATATATAAAGAGGGTAATGCAAAAAAAAAGACAAAAGCTATGCATTGTTCATTAAAATAGCTGCGATCAAAGCAGAACGATACAAGTAATGCGGTAAACGAAAAGTTGGATTATTTAACATGTCTGCTCCAGGGGCAAGCTGCGGAATAGTATGTGAAACAGGTATACTGCTCGTGATAGAGACCACATGTGATTTCCGTAATGCGGCATGGCTTGTCTGCTTCCCTGGTTCTTGCATCATTTGTGTGGCAGTTGAACTGCCGAACAGGCCTTTCGAAGAGTAGAGTCCTAAAAGTAAGAGAAAAGTAAAAAATCGGCAGCCCCTGGTGCGGTTTAAGCCGTGTTTTGGGCGTGCCGTGATGGTGCCCCTCCCCCCATGCCCATGGTATTTCCAGAGCGTAGTTATGGACGCGAAGTACTAGCGTCGCCTTTTTGCAAGGGTTGGTGTTGGGGCCGCATTGCTACGCCTGCTCGGAACGTGCCAGGCGGTCTTGTTGTAGGTTACTCCGGGCGCGCTTGACGGTGTCCGGTCGTTGAATGGCCGGACTGGAGAACTGCCTGGAGAGGCTGCTTTGTACTTCCGCTGCGAGGGCCGCCGTGTGCTCCTCCGTTCGGAGGGAGCGTTCGGTGTTTCCATTGACCGTAATTACTCCTCGAGGGCCTGGCATCTTGAGCTTAAGGTATGCGTAGTGCGGGACCGCATTGAACTTGGCAAATGCGGTTCGCCCGAGCAGTGCATGATAACCACTGCGGAACGGGACTATGTCGAAGATTAACTCCTCGCTTCGGAAATTATCCGGAGATCCGAAGACCACTTCAAGTGTGACTGAGCCTGTGCAGCTGGCCTCTACACCTGGTATTACGCCTTTAAAGGTTGTTTTGGTGGGCTTAATCCTCGAGGGATCTATGCCCATTTTCCACACTGTATCCTGGTAAAGCAGGTTCAGACTACTGCCGCCGTCCATAAGGACTCTAGTGAGATGAAATCCGTCAATAATTGGGTCGAGGACCAATGCGGCGAATCCGCCATGACGGATTCTAGTGGGATGGTGTAGGATCGAAAGTATGTCTAGAGGGGGGGGGGTGATTAGACTACTTGACCAAATAAAAACTTAACCTTTTCCCAATTTTAGTTCTTGGCAGATTTTAGCTATTGTAGGACAAGTCAAGCAGTCATCACACAATTCAAGCAAGCATGCAAAGAGTATATTGGCAGCGGAAAGTAAAGCATGCAACTTGCAAGAATGTAAAGGGAAGGGTTTGGAGAAATCAAATGCAATTGGAGACACAGATGTTTTTCCCGTGGTTCGGATAGGTGGTGCTATCCTACATCCACGTTGATGGAGACTCCACAAAGGGCTCCACCCACAAAGGATGACGGTTGCGCGAGTCCACAAAGGGCTCCACCCACAAAGGGTCCACGAAGAAGCAACCACCCACAAAGGGTCCACGAAGAAGCAACCTTGTCTATCCCACCATGGCCATCGCCCACACAGGACTTGCCTCACTAGCGGTAGATCTTCACGAAGTAGGCGATCTCCTTGCCCTTACAAACTCCTTGGTTCAACTCCACAATCTTGTCGGAGGCTCCCAAGTGACACCTAGCCAATCTAGGAGACACCACTCTCCAAGAAGTAACAAATGGTGTGTAGGTAATGAACTCCTTGCTCTTGTGCTTCAAATGATAGTCTCCCCAACACTCAACTCTCTCTCGTAGGATTTGGATTTTGTGGAAAGAAAATTTGAGTGGAAAGCAACTTGGGAAGGCTAGAGATCAAGATTCGTATGGTAGGAATGGAATATCTTGGTCTCAACACATGAGTAGGTGGTTCTCTCTCAGAACATATGAGTAGGAATTGTGTATGTGTTCTGATAGCTCTCTCCACGAATGAAGAGGAGGTGGAGGGGAATATATAGCCTCCACACAAAATCCAACCGTTACACACAATTTTCCAATCTCGGTGGGACCAAATCAACAAACTCGGTCAGACCGAAAATGTAAACCTAGTGACCGTTAGAGATTTTCGGTGGGACTGACATGCAACTCGGTGGGACCGATATGGTTAGGGTTTGGGCATAACGTAATCTCGGTGAGACCGATTACACAAACTCGGTAAGACCGAATTTGGTAATTAGCTAACCAGAGAGTTGGTCAGGCAAACTCGGTGGGACCGATTTGCTCTTTCGGTGAGACCGAAAAGTTACAAAAAGGAAACACTGAATTTACATTGCAATCTCGGTGGGACCGATTCGCTCTTTCGGTGAGACCGAAAAGTTACGAAAGGGAAACAGAGAGTTTGCAATCCCATCTCGGTGAGACCGAGATCCCTATCGGTAGAACCGATTTGCTAGGGTTTGGCAGTGGCTTAAGACAAGTGAAACTCGGTGGCGCCGGATAGAAAGAATCGGTAGGACCGAGTTTGGCTTTGGGTTTAGGTCATATGTGGATATGGGAAAGTAGTTGAGGGTTTTGGAGCATATCACTAAGCACATGAAGCAAGAGGCTCATTAAGCAACACCTCATCCCTCCTTAATAGTATTGGCTTTTCCTAAAGACTCAATGTGATCTTGGATCACTAAAATATGAAAATAAGAGTCTTGAGCTTTTGAGCTTGAGCCAATCGTTTGTCGTTAGCATTTTGAGGGTTCCACTTTCACATCCATGCCATGCCAATCATTGAGCTTTCCTGAAATAGTCATCTTGGAATAGCATTAGCTCAATGAGCTATATGTTGTTATGAATTACCAAAACCACCTAGGGATAGTTGCACTTTCAATCTCCCCCTTTTTGGTAATTGATGACAACATATAGATCAAAGCTTCGACAAATGATAATAAGCATGAAATATATCGTCGCTTTGATAAGTATGTGATAAGTAAGAGCTCCCCTAAATTTGTGCATATTTAAAATTTGCTTTGGACTGCAAATGCACAAAGAGTTAGAGTCATGGGTTACTCTTCCTTGTCACATATATCTTGGTGGAGCGCTTAAAATGATAAGAATGAAATACATGCATTAAGCAAACATTAAGAATAGTGAATGATCACATAAGATAGATAAGATAATAGCATTAAGCAAACATTAAGTGTAGCTTATGATCAAACACATGATCATCAATGTCTCACAGATAATGACGTAGTATCTCAAGCACTCAAAAGCAAACAAAGTTCGAAAAACCACCAAATAAAGCAAGAGAGAAAAAAGCAACACACTCTCTCTCTCTCTCTCAAAGCCTATGATCTATACATTTTTCTCCCCCTTTGGCAACAAGTTACCAAAAAGTTCCTAGAAAATGCATAGTGCTAGATCGACACTCAGGCTTGATCTTCTGGTGGTGGTGGAGTCCGGATCACGCCAAGGACGAAGGCTTCTGTAGACGCTGAAGTAGACGCTGGAGTTGGAGCTGAAGTAGATGCTGGAGCTGGTGGAACTGAGGCTGTAGCTGGTGCTGAAGTGGTGGCTCTGGTGTCAGCAACCGGCATGGCAGACGACCTCATACCTCGTGGCACTCTGGCAAAGGCATGAGTGGTAGTCCTGCCTCTCCTCTCCTGCATGTCATCCTGGAGCTGCTCCATTGCAGTCTGAATCTCTGTCACCTTGACATCCAAGTCATAAAACTTTTGTTCCATGATTCTCTCTAGGCTTGCCTGGTTTTGAGTTAGGGTGGCTAGTCCTTTCTCAATCCGCAGGGTGGATGCAATCAGGTAACCAAGCTGCTCTTGTTTGGTCTTCAAGAAATACTCAGATGCCTCCTCTTGAGT
Source organism: Triticum urartu (assembly GCF_003073215.2). Taxonomy (NCBI): domain Eukaryota; kingdom Viridiplantae; phylum Streptophyta; class Magnoliopsida; order Poales; family Poaceae; genus Triticum; species Triticum urartu. Next base: position 632,300,621 of record NC_053026.1, read on the forward strand.
TGGCATCTTGGCAGCTTTCTCCTTCCTTGCCTTCTCCTTCTTTGCTTGTGCTTGGGCAGACGATGGTTCATTTTCAGTCATCACAACTTGATTGTCCTCAAAATCTGGACGGATGGGCAAGTGTTACTTGTCCAACAAGTATATGCCCATGCCCATCTTGGAGTTAATGAGCTCCTGAATTTGTGGGGCACACCCACAGCTCCTCTTCTAGTCTGCTGCAGTCCTCTTGATAGTCTCTACTATGAGGCTCATGACTTTGAATTTCTGAGGTACATCAAATACATGAAGCAAATTGATTGCATGGCCTCTGATCATCTTGTGATCTCCAGACTTGGGCAAGAGAGTGTGCCTCAATATCCAATTTATAGTAGGCAGCCCTGACAGAAGATAATGCACAGACCCAAACTTGAAAGTATCAAGAGCTTCATTGGGAATTTCCTTGTACATATTGGACATTGACTTATGATCCATCTTCTTCTTGGCATAGATATCCAAGTCATCCTCATGCTCCTCTGGGGCATTGATGAGCTGTGCCCACTCAACAACAGTAGATTGGTACCTCGTACCCTCTGACATCCATGTGATCTTTCCATCTGGGTAAAAGTGTGCTGTGGAGTAGAACTGCATGATTAGCTCCTCGTTCCACTTTGTGAGCTTCTGCCCAACAAAGTCTGCAACTCCACATGCACTAAAGCTGTCATACACTCCAGGGTAGTGTTCCTCATTTTCCTTCATGTAGGTCCAGTCGACCCATCTCATGTCACAAACTATTGGCTTCTTGTCAAGCAAAACTGTCTCATAGAAGTCCTGTTGTTCCTTGGTGTGAAATCTGTAATCCACAGCAGTCCTTCTCCTTGAAGCATACAGATCTGCTTCTCTCCATTTCCTCAGCCCTGAGTCTCTCCTGAGCTTCATGTCTTCAGCCACAGGATGAGCATCGTTGTGGTCTGGGATCTTGGGCTTGAGCTTTCTCAGAACATCCTCTTCCTCTTCTTCTGCAGCTTCAGGCACTGGGGCCTTGTTCTTTTCAGCAGCTGGGATGCTTCTTGTATTTCTCTTTGGTTTTGGCTTTGAAGCTGGCTTGGCCTTGGAAGCAGCTGCCCCTGATCTTATGGCATCATCCATCAGCTTGGGTGCCTTAGGTGCTGGTGCAGCTACCTCTTCTTCTTCCTCTTCTTCCATGATGGAAGCCTTTCCAAGCACTCTGGCTACGGTCTTCTTGACCCTTTCCTTCCTCTTCTTGCCTTCAGCAGCAACTGGCTCTATGGGTGCAGGCTTTTCATTTGAAGCTCTAGCCTTTGACATCGGCTGCCTGCCTACTGGCCTTTTGATCTTCAGTCCTGGCTTTGTGCCTTGAGCTGGCTCAACTCTCTTTGATGTGGCCTCTTCCTCTGCCACATAATCTTCATCTTCAGAATCTGAAGTTCTCTTCTTCCTCTGTCTAGTGGCAGCTTTTGGCAGATTGCTTGGGGTACTTCTGCTGCCATCATCTGAAGAGCTGGAGGGACTAGTGCCCTCACTCATCACCACTTGCTGTTCTGACACATTCTGGCTGTCACTCTGATCTGACATGTTGAACAAGCTGACTGCTGACCCTGTGAATAGTTTATAGATGAGGTAGAGTGGATGAGCATCACAAAATGCAGAGATCTTTGCAAAAAGAATGATCCAAAAACTTAGTTTTAGTTTCCCACTGAAATCATCTCGGATCTACCGATTTTCAAACTCGGTGATACCGAAGCAGTTTTGGAACCTAAACTAGTGAACTCGGTTGGACCGAGTCACAGTTCGGTGGCACCGAGACTGCTAGGGTTTCACAGAGTTCCAAAATCGGTCACACCGATAAGTAATTCTCGGTCAGACCGAGTCTCACTTGTGCAATGGCATAAGCCAAATCGGTGGGACCGAGTTTTTCAACTCGGTGGGTCCGAGATGGTTTCGGCGGAAACCTAACCCTAAAATTTTCGAATCAAACCTAATCTATGAACGCATTGACTGGACAGGAGTGTTTCAATCGTGGCAAGAATCATGATGATCACAATGTGCTAAGAATCGGATTGGAGAATAGCACAAATATCGAGTCCATACCCTAGTTCGGCGGAGACTCGCTACGGCGGCAACGGTGGGGTAGAATTCCCGTTGACGGCGACGGAGACCAGCGACTGGAGGCGGCTGGTGGCGAGGAGACGATCCGGAGACCACGTTGGAAGAGCAGGCTATCGCGCGGGCGAAGGGGTTCGGAGAAATTTCCAAAATTTTGCCCGTGACTATATATAGCCCGACCCTGTCGGTGTGACCGAGTGGAACAACTCGGTGGCACCGAGATTCATAACTGCAAGCAGTTACTGAAACTCGGTGTGACCGAAATGTTCAAATCGGTTGCACCGAGATCGAAAACCTAGATCAACTTAATGATCTCGGTAGGACCGAAAGTGGGGTATCGGTCAGACCGAGAATCATAAAGAGGTTTTGGAAGTTTAAGTCTATGACGAATCGGGGACTCCGAGCGCTCCTCACACAGAGTGGTTCGAATCTGACTTGACCAAATTTTGTGATGCAGCATGAATAGAGTTTGAGACGAGAAAAGCATAGATAGCTAGAGGAGGTTCTTAGGCATTCTTGTCCATCCACTTGGCAAAAGGAAATAAAACCAAACAATCAAAACAACAAGTGGATGTCCTCGAATGAGTAAAATATGCAACCAGCATGCTCACACAATAAGATGGCAAATGAAATATGTGAAAAGGCATGCACAACCAATTCTAGCATCTACCAAGCAATTTGCGATGACTAGGTCATCTATATATGAGTATATTGACTTAGGAGTCAAGTGAGAACACTTGATCATAGGTCATACTCATCGTTTAAGCTCAAGTGGGGTTACCACTTTTACATAAAGCATTGTTGTGTTCACATCTTTAGAGTTGCTTTAGCTCAAGTCTTAGAGTAAAGCTCCCCCTAGATGTGATATCCCCCCTTAGAGGGATGAACTAACCTCGGGTTTTGTCGATGATGACTTCATGTAGATGTTGAAGATGTGGATGCTCAATGTTGATGTAGATCACTTGGAGCTATCCATTTGAGTGAATTGCACTTTCAATACCTACATGGGTTAGTCCCACAAGGAACAAACAAGGATATCCATAGACATAGAGTGATGCACACACAAGATGATGTCCATGAAAACTTTTAGGTTACCTTGTCCCTTGTCTTACCAACGAGAGGGTTTGTGACTCCTTGAACTAGTGCAAGATGTGGAAGTTGATTGCACTTGTTCTTGCCAAAATGATAAGAGTGAAGTATGTTGGCGAAGTCACCCTCAAGAACTCTCTAGTTCTTCTTCTTTTGGATCCACACCATCTTGATGGGAATCCTTGGAGTTGTAGTCGTACTTGATGAAGTGGAACTTGAAGTAGTCTTGGGAATCCACTTGACTAAGGTCTTAGGAGCTTCTTCAAATGCATCATTTTCCTCTTGAAGCTTGTCCTTGCCTTTTTGCTTGTAGTCTTGTGGTGGAAGATCATCTTGAGCTTGTGTCCCCTTGAAGGAAGTATCATACTTCTCTTGTTGAGGAACAAACTTTGTCTTGGGGTATTGATCTTCTTCCCACTCAACTCCATTGGCATTGAACTTTCGTTCAAAACCAACACCTTGATTCTTCCGGTGCATTCCTTGCTTGCGCACAATTTCCTCGAATTGCTTACTCCCGGCAAGGCTTTTGTACACTCCTTTCTCTATAATTCCCTTCAATAAGCTATTTTCTTGCTCAAGTGTAACTTGGCTAAGAGAATCATTAGTGGAATCAAGAGAACTACTAGAAGCAACAATATTGGATTTAGCATGATCATTGTTACTACTAGAGGAAGAATCTTTCTTATTCTTGTTATTAGACTTGACTTGAGGCATGTAAGTGGATAAGAGTAAACGCTTGGCAATTTGAGAAGAACTTTTCTTGCGGAGATCATCATTGATTTCTTTTAAGAACTCATGCTCTTGCTCAAGATTGAGCTTTTCAAAGCGTAATTTCTCATGAGCTCTTAAAAGTTCTCGATGATCTTCGAAGATAGTTTCATGAGCTAACTTAAGAGTGTTTAGTTCTTTATTTAGAGCCTCAATCTTCTCCTTATCATTGTCATTCGTTTTATCTTGATTAGCATGATTAATTGACGTTTCATCATAGTATTCATCACTAGAGTTGTCAACAAGCAAATCATCACCTAACAAGTCATCTTCATCACTATTGAAATCAACATACTCGGGTTGTGTTACCTTAGGACCTTTGGCCATGAAGCATCTTCCAATTCCTTCATTTGGTGAGTCAAATATGTCATAGGAGTTGGTTGACACAAATGCTAGACCGGCAACACCTTCATCTTGAGTATCTTCGGAGTCGGAGTGATAACTTCTCTCGGAGTGGCTGTCGGAGTCGGAGCCGGATACCCATTCACCAACATGAGCTTGATGTCTTCGTCTTGTGTAGCTCCTTGATGATTTTTCCTTCCTTTCCGAATCCTTGCTTCTCCGTGAGTATCTTCGTTCATAGCGATCATCTCTACTTCTTCTCTCTCTTGGTGGTGATTCTTTGCTTCTTCTTTTTGGAGAATCTTCTCTTCTCTTGTAGGGAGTCGTACACTCATTGGAATAGTGTCCGGGTCTTCCACAACTGTAGCAGTTTCGCTCTCGACTAGAAGATCTTTTGTCATTGTAGGACCTTGACTTGAAGCTTCTATCTTTGCTTCTACTCTCGTAGAACTTGTTGAAGTTCTTCACCATTAAGCTCAATTCTTCATTGAAGTCTTGTTTCTCACTTGATGATGTAGGGGCTTCACACGAGGCTTTGTAGGCACCACTTGATTTGTTGTGAAGTTCCTCTTTATCCTTAAGTGACATCTCATGAGCAACAATTCTTCCAATCACCTCCGTTGGCTTGAGATCTTTGTAATTGGGCATCATTTGGATCAATGTGCACACGGTATCATATTTTCCATCCAAGGCTCTTAGAATCTTCTTGATGATGAATCTTATCGGTCATCTCTTCACTTCCTAAGCCGGCAATCTCATTTGTGATGAGAGCAAGCCTAGAGTACATTTCAGCGACACCTTCACCATCCTTCATTTTGAACTTGTCAAGTTGACTTTGAAGCACATCCAACTTGGATTCCTTGACGGAGTCGGTACCTTCGTGCATATCAATCAAAGTGTCCCAAATTTCCTTTGCATTCTCAAGACGGCTGATTTTGTTGAATTCTTCGGGGAACAATCCGATGAAGAGAATATCACAAGCTTGAGCATTGTATTGCAACATCTTCAACTCATCCGCGGTAGCTTCACAGTTTGGTTCTCTCCCGTTAAAGAAGTCACCTTGCAAACCAACACACACAATAACCCAAATAGGCGGGGTTATGTCCAAGAATATGCATTTTCATTTTATGCTTCCAACTAGCAAAATTAGTACCATCAAAGTAAGGACCTCTACGGTGATAATTTCCCTCGCTAGACGCCATACTCTCCTAGGTTGTGAAACCAAGGCTATGACCACCAAAAGCTATGGAGATCAAAGCAAATGGAGACCAAAGCTCTGATACCACTTGTAGGATCGAAATTATGTCTAGAGGGGGGGGTGATTAGACTACTTGACCAAAAAAAACTTAACCTTTTCCCAATTTTAGTTCTTGGCAGATTTTAGCTATTGTAGGACAAGTCAAGCAATCATCACACAATTCAAGCAAGCATGCAAAGAGTATATTGGCAGCGGAAAGTAAAGCATGCAACTTGCAAGAATGTAAAGGGAAGGGTTTGGAGAAATCAAACGCAATTGGAGACACGGATGTTTTTCCCGTGGTTCGGATAGGTGGTGCTATCCTACATCCACGTTGATGGAGACTTCAACCCACAAAGGGTAACGGTTGCGCGAGTCCACAAAGGGCTCCACATACAAAGGATGACAGTTGCGCGAGTCCACAAAGGGCTCCACCCACAAAGGGTCCACGAAGAAGCAACCACCCACAAAGGGTCCACGAAGAAGCAACCTTGTCTATCCCACCATGGCCATCGCCCACACAGGACTTGCCTCACTAGCGGTAGATCTTCACGAAGTAGGAGATCTCCTTGCCCTTACAAACTCCTTGGTTCAACTCCACAATCTTGTCGGAAGCTCCCAAGTGACACCTAGCCAATCTAGGAGACACCACTCTCCAAGAAGTAACAAATGGTGTGTAGGTAATGAACTCCTTGCTCTTGTGCTTCAAATGATAGTCTCCCCAACACTCAACTCTATCTCATAGGATTTGGATTTTGTGGAAAGAAAATTTGAGTGGAAAGCAACTTGGGAAGGCTAGAGATCAAGATTCGTATGGTAGGAATGGAATATCTTGGTCTCAACACATGAGTAGGTTGTTCTCTCTCAGAACATATGAGTAGGAATTGTGTATGTGTTCTGATAGCTCTCTTCACGAATGAAGAGGAGGTGGAGGGGTATATATAGCCTCCACACAAAATCCAACCGTTACACACAGTTTTCCAATCTCGGTGGGACCGAATCAACAAACTCGGTCAGACCGAAAATGTAAACCTAGTGACCGTTAGAGATTTTCGGTGAGATTGACATGCAACTCGGTGGGACCGATATGGTTAGGGTTTGGGCATAACGTAATCTCGGTGAGACCGATTACACAAACTCGGTGAGACCGAATTTGGTAATTAGCTAACCAGAGAGTTAGTCAGGTAAACTCGGTGGGACCGATTTGCTCTTTCGGTGAGACCGAAAAGTAACAAAAAGGAAACACTGAATTTACGTTGCAATCTCGGTGGGACCGATTCGCTCTTTCGGTGAGACCGAAAAGTTACGAAAGGGAAACAGAGAGTTTGCAATCCCATCTCGGTGAGACCGAGATCCCTATCGGTAGAACCGATTTGCTAGGGTTTGGCAGTGGCTTAAGACAAGTGAAACTCGGTGGCGCCGGATAGAAAGAATCGGTAGGACCGAGTTTGGCTTTGGGTTTAGGTCATATGTGGATATGGGAAAGTAGTTGAGGGTTTTGGAGCATATCACTAAGCACATGAAGCAAGAGGCTCATTAAGCAACACCTCATCCCTCCTTAATAGTATTGGCTTTTCCTAAAGACTCAATGTGATCTTGGATCACTAAAATATGAAAAGAAGAGTCTTGAGCTTTTGAGCTTGAGCCAATCATTTGTCCTTAGCATTTTGAGGGTTCCACTTTCACATCCATGCCATGCCAATCATTGAGCTTTCCTGAAATAGTCATCTTGGAATAGCATTAGCTCAATGAGCTATATGTTGTTATGAATTACCAAAACCACCTAGATAGTTGCACTTTCAGACGGTCTCTTCGATCAAAGGTGATCGGGCAGGAGGACCATGGGTTGAACTTTGGGGCGACTAGCTCTACCGCGTATACGTCCCTTAACGCGCGCTTCCGCTCCCTTTTGGGGACGTGGGTGGCGTATATCATGTTCACCATCCGCACTTGTGGGGGAAAACCCTTCTGTCCATTATTGTTCGGCGGCCGGGGCTCCTCGTCGTCATCGCTATGCAACCCCTTGTCTTCATTGTCAGCGCTTAATCTGCCTGCCTGCTTGAACACCTAGCAATCCCTGTTGGTGTGATTGGCTGGCTTTTCGGGGGTGCCATGTATTTGGCACAAGCGGTCGAGTATTCGGTCCGAGCTGGACGGGCCCCTAGGATTCCTTTTGAATGATTTTTTCCGCTGACCGGATTTAGAGCCTCTGAATCCGGCATTAACTGCCGTATCCTTAGCATTGTCGCCGTTGATGCGGCGCTTCTGTTGGTTGCGACGCGACCTGCCACTAATGTCCCTGATGTCCGAACTACCAGGGTTCTTGGTCATATTGTTGCTACGAGCAAGCCAGCTATCCTCTCCCGCGCAAAAGCGGGTATGAGTGCTGTGAGTGCTGCCATAGATTTCGGCTTCTCCTGTCCTAGGTGCCGGGCAAGCCACTCGTCACGGATATTATGCTTGAAGGCTGCTAAGGCCTCTGCGTCCGGACAGTCGAGTATTTGATTTTTCTTTGTTAGGAACCGTGTCCAGAATTGCCTGGCCGATTCGTCTGGCTGCTGAATTACGTGACTTAGGTCGTCAGCATCTGGGGGTCGCACATAGGTGCCCTGGAAATTGTCGAGGAATGCGGCTTCCAGGTCCTCCCAACAGCTGATTGACCCTGTTGGCAGGCTGTTAAGCCACTATCGGGCTGGTCCTTTAAGCTTGAGTGGGAGGTATTTGATGGCGTGGAAATCATCGCCGCGGGCCATGTGGATATGAAAGAGATAATCCTCGATCCATACCGCGGGATCTGTTGAGCCGTCATATGATTTGATGTTTACGGGTTTGAAACCCTCGGGGATTTGATGATCCATTATTTCGTCTGTGAAGCAGAATAGGTGTGCGGCGCCTCTGTACTGGGCGATATCATGACGTAGCTCCAATGAGCTTTGTCTACTGTGTTCGGCCCTGCCGAATTTGTGGCCTGCGTGATGGTTATCGTCTCGAGCCGTGGGGCGCCTACGCGATCCGTAGATCGATCTTGTTTGCCTTGCCTTGTCCTCCAACATGTCTCGTAAGTCCGGCGCATATTCCCGTGCCTTGGTACGGGGTGCGGCTTATGTGGAGGGCCATGATGCCTCTCTGTCGCGGCCACGAGGTGGCCTGTCGGCCGCGTCGAGTGCTTCCTCCTCTAATCGGGGTAGCAACCTATGCTTCAGGTAGCACTTGGAGGGGCGTTCGGGTTTATGCTCTTCAGCCGCAAGGACTTCAGTCCATCTATCGACTAGCCGATCTTGATCAGCTTTAAGCTACTGCTGTTTTTCTTGAGGCTTCTTGTCATGGCCATAAGCCTGCGTTGAAAACGCTCTTGTTCGACGGGATCCTCCGGCACGGCGAATTCGTCGTCGTCGAGGCTTGCCTCGTCTTCGGAGGGAGGCATACAATTATCGTCCTCGACCTCTCTGTCGGCCGCTCTCTCATGAGGGCTGGTTTCTCCATCCTCCTGTGCTAAATCTTGCTCGGGGGGATGTTCTTCGGCGCTTTCCGGGGTATTATTATCTCCCGTGCTGGAATTGCCGTTTTTGTGTTGGCAGGATTTTGAGCGGCGCCGCTGACGCCGGCGCTTTTGCTGTTTCTTGGAGGGGTCATCCTCCGCTGTTCCATCGCCCTCTCCCTCTTTTGGGGTGTCCACCATGTATATTTCATATGACGAGGTGGCTTTCTAGGGCCTAGTAGGCGCTGGTTCTTCATCATCTCCTTCATCGGTGTCCATACCGTCGATGTCTTTGGAGTCGAAGTCGAGCATGTCGGTTAAGTTGTCGACAGTGGCTACAAAGTGGGTGGTGGGTGGGTTTTGAATTTCTTCATCGTTCGTACCCCAACCTTGCTGACCGTAGTCCGACTAGGGCTCTCCTGTCAAAGAGAGAGACTTCAGTGATTTCAGGATATCGCCGAAAGGCGAGTGCTGAAAGACGTCCGCGGCCGTGAACTCCATGATCGGCGCCCAATCGGATTCACTCGGCAGGGGCACGGAGAGTTCGGAGTCCGGAGAAGAATCCGGCTCCATGGAGTCACGAGTCTTGCAGAGTACGGGGTTGGTGTTCGGCTCAACCACCGTTGGGATCGCAGCCCCCGAGGTGGCGTCCAACCGCCCATCCTCGATCGACGCGGCCGCCTCCGAACTAGGGGTCGGAGCCGATGCGGGTGCGGCCTCCAGGGCTCTGTTCGGCGGCAGAGCTAGATCATGCTCGTCGTGACGGAGCGGCGCGCTTGGCAGTGGTTCGAATCCGTCGAAGATCAAGTCCCCGCGGATGTCGGTCGTGTAGTTTAAACTTCCGAATCTGACCTGACGGCCAGGGGCGTAGCTTTCGATCTGCTCTAGATGGCCAAGTGAATCGGCCCGTAGTGCAAAGCCGCCAAAGACGAAGATCTGTCCGGGGAGGAAGGTCTCACCCTGGACCGCATCACCATTGATGATCGTAGGAGCCATCGAGCCTGTCGGCGACGGCACAGAGGAACTCTCAATGAAAGCACCAATGTCGGTGTCAAAACCGGCAGATCTCGGGTAGGGGGTCCCGAACTGTGCGTCTAGGCCGGATGGTAATAGGAGGCAGGGGACACGAAGTTTTACCCAGGTTCGGGCCCTCTCGATGGAGGTAAAACCCTACGTCCTGCTTGATTAATATTGATGGTATGGGTATTACAAGACTTGATCTACCACGAGATCAGAGAGGCTAAACCCTAGAAGCTAGCCTATGGTATGATTGTTGATGTATATGTTGTCCTACGGACTAAAACCCTCCGGTTTATATAGACACCGGATAGGGTTAGGGTTACATAGAGTCGGTTACAATGGTAGGAGATCTGATCATCCGTATCGCCAAGCTTGCCTTCCACGCCAAGGAAAATCCCTTCCGGACATGGGACGGAGTCTTCAATCTTGTATTTTCATAATCCAGGAGCCCGGCTGAAGGTATAGTTCGGCTATCCGAACACCCCCTAATCCAGGACTCCCTCATCCTGCTTGATTAATATTGATGATATGGGTAGTACAAGAGTAGATCTACCACGAGATCGGAGAGGCTAAACCCTAGAAGCTAGCCTATGGTATGATTGTTGTTGTGTATGTTGTCCTACGGACTAAAACCCTCCGGTTTATATAGACACTGGAGAGGGTTAGGGTTACACAAAGTCGGTTACAATGGTAGGAGATCTACTTATCCGTATCGCCAAGCTTGCCTTCCACGCCAAGGAAAGTCCCTTCCGGACACGGGACGAAGTCTTCAATCTTGTATCTTCATAGTCCAGGAGTCCGGCTGAAGGTATAGTCCGGCCATCCGGACACCCCCTAATCCAGGACTCCCTCAGTAGCCCCCGAACCAAGCTTTAATGACGATGAGTCCGGCGCGCAGATTTTCTTCGGCATTGCAAGGCGGGTTCTCCTCCAAATTCTGTGTACCTGTGGAATAAAGTCCGGCTTCTTGTAAATGTTGCGCTCCTCGGTTTCTACGCCCAATAATGGCCATCTCCCACGTGTCGAATGAATATGAAAAGTCTGAGTGTTTTTACATTCACACCCCTAGCCTCGTAAATGAGCCGCCCATTTAAGGGGACGAGGATTTAGATCCAAACCACACCTTCTCCCCTTCACGAGTGTTCATCAGAGCGCATCCGGCAAAGGTCCATTCCACCACGGCCAGCCATCGCAACTCCTCCTTTTGCCCTTCCAGCCCTCAGCCTGGATATTGGGAGAAATGCTCCGTCCCTCATAGCGAGCTAGTGACGCTCCAGACCAAGGGATTTCTCCCCCCGGCCTATATGATCCCGGTTCGAGCCGGTCTTGCCGTCTATAACAGCGGAAAGCAAGCGGAGAGTGCCCCTAATCGCTCCAAAGGAGAGCGGGTATGCCTCGTCCCTTATTTAATATGGGGGCTTGGGTTTCCAATCCATCCATTTCTCCGGGGGCTGCTGGAGTTCTATGGCCTCCAGCTACACAATCTCACGCCTGCCTCCGTATTGCATATCGCGGGCTTCGTAGCCCTCTGCAAGCTGTTTTTGGGTATCGAGGCTCATTTCGGGCTATGGAAAAGGTTATTCTGCCTTGTGCCCCGCTCTAAGGAGGGGTCAATGTATCAAGTGGGCGGAGCCGAAGTGTGGCGCATCGCCGGGACCGGATATCTATCCGGAACTCCAAAGAAGGCGTCCGAAGACTGGCCTTCGGAATGGTTTTATATAGAGGATGTCCCGCTGCCGGATCCTGTTCGGATTGGCCTCCCTGAGTTTGACAGTGCTCCCTTAAAGAAGTGCCTAAGTTGGCGTCCACGGAGCCCTCAGAGGGAAAGTGACAGGGACATCATTTACCTGATGGGCCGAATAAGATTGTTAGCCCATTCCGGACTGACCATGATCGGGGTTATGGCCGAATGCATCACGCGGGGGGTGCAGCCGCTTCAGTATAGAAGCCACCCCATGTGGGACTTCAACGGGGAGGACGACGCCACCCGCTACGGCCGTAAGGGGCCGGATTCAGCTGCCGCTCTACTAAAGATCTTGGCCACTTTGTATAAGGGAGAAGAGGAGGAATTTCTCCGCGTCAACCCACAGGGTGGATTCTCTATGCACAATCCCCCAAGCTGGGTAAGCGGTCACATTTACTTGCCCATCCGTTTTGTATTCCCATTGTTAAATATTCAGTCTAACGACTTCAACGCAGGAACTGCGCTGGGCTGTTAAGGAAATAAACAGCCCTCCTCCACAACCCGAGGACCCAGGACGGTCCCTCGACCCGGCCTCTCAAGAGGATCCGGACATATCTGTGGAGCTGATTGATGGAGTGTTCCATCAATTGAGCAAGGACAACGTCTTGGTGGCCATTACGGCCGATTACCCAGGGCTGATCCCGGCCTCCCAGGTAACTGAGATTGAAGTCCTAGTACCCCGAATAGGTGTCCGCCCTCTCGTGTTTTTAGTTTCCTGATAACAACCGAGCTTTGCAGGGGAGGTTTTTGAGACGGTTGGCCGAACCTGCGGCGGCAAGCCAACGAGGGGCCGTAGGGGCCCGTGGGCAGAAAAGAGGCGCAATCCGGACCGAGGCGTCAGCGCAAAGGTATGGCGTGCCCCCTTATCCCAGGTGTTACACCTGCGAGGCATATTAACACTCGTGCTCTCTTCAGGACAACGAGACCTCGCCGGACTATACCCGGAGAGGCTGCCAACCGCGCCTCCACCAGCCAGGCTCCGAAGCCTGGTCCGGAGGCGGAGGCGAACACAAGGCGCGCACCAGACGCTCCTCTGATGGAGGATGTGGACAGGTTGTCTGCCACCAACTCTGAGGTGGAGAGTGCCATGAACCACAGGCGTCGCCGGACAATTCTTCGCGACGCTTGTTTCTCCCAAGAGGCATTAGATGCCTTTAATTCGGGAGATGTGTACCTCCGTGCCGCTCAAAATGGTCTAGCCAGAGCCACGGAGCAATATGTAAAAGACATACGGGTAAGAAAATTTTGGTAATTATATATATATACCAGTAGCCCCCGAGACTTGAAACAGTTAGAATAACTGATTTAAGGATCATTTGTTATGTAGGTTCTTACAGGAAAGAATTCCCTACTGTCCAAGGAGCTGGAAGAGTGCAAAGCCCAACTTGAGGCCGCACTAGCCGCGACAGGGGAGCCCAAGGAGACCCCCTCTGGTAATATACACTTCGAAAGATAAGTATTTTGCGAAGCACGGCATGGGTGGGAATCTGACAAATGAAATTGCAGATGGCGCCGGACTGAATCCGGAAAGGCAACACCTCCTACGCCAGCTAAAGGCTGGTGAGGCGGGAGAAGAACGATCTCCAAGATGCCAACACCAAGCTGGGCGTCGAGCTGAAAGATGTTCGCGCCCAGCTGTCAAACTCCATTAAGGAGAATCAGCGGCTTCGGCGCGGCATATTTAGTAAGTGCTTGAACGAACCTTTGAAAGAAAGTTCGGCGGGGAAGTCGACTAACAGAGCAATGTCTGTAGGTGTGCTAACAGGTCGTCCTGCAGAGGAGATGCCCGGTTCTACGGGTGACCTTCTTCCCGAGCTCTCGCAACTGCTCGATCGAGTTCGGCAGGCGGTGCAAGGCGTCGCCCAGGCCCTGTGGCCATCCATCTCCATGCCCGAAGGTCTTGGAGAGCTTGCGGAGAAGCTAAAGGGAGCACGGCGGCGCTTCCGATTGTGGAAGATATCGGCATGCCGTCAAGGCGCTAGGGAGGCCTGGGCCATGGTGAAGACGCGGTACACAAAGGCTGACCCCAACCACATGGCTGAGGTCGGTCCTGTAGGGCCCGATGGGAAGGAGATCCCTGTAAGCTTAGTATACGGCCAAGTAGAGTTGGCCGCAAAGTATTCCCAGCAAGACTGTAAATTAGACAGCCTGTTAGATGGTATTGAAGAGGAATACAGTCAGTCAAAATGACTATGTAATTTAATTGACATTTATAATGCCTTCTAGTCGGATTGTAGATCATTTGTCATGGCCGACCTTTTCGCTTCAGCCTCGGGACCTGACAGTCCGGAGTGTGTCCGAATTCCCATGCGGTTATATAGGAACCGTGGAATGCATGGAGACCAGGCGTAGGGGTCATTAGTGCGTGAACAGACAAGTGCCCGACTAGTTATGTTATATTACATGGTTAGTAAGAAACATCTTCCAGGGAGAATAGTTCCGTTAGGGGTTCCTTTCCCTGGGAGGCATGCCCTAAAGTGCATGTCCATGCTGCGAAAAGAAACGTAGGAAAAACATCTGGGGGCGTATAGATAAATAAAATAAAAAAGATCATCTTTAGTTCACCGACCGAATATTCCCTTAAGAACGCTAGCTTTCGGCTTCACCCAGTCTGAGGTACACGTCCGGCTGACCCGGCAGTAACAATCGCAGAGGTGCTCCCTTTACCACCTAGCCGAACAATCGGGAACGTAGGGGTAAGCACAGGAGCCAGGCAACCCAGCTTGGCCAAAACTTAAGTCATATCGATGCATATAATGGTGAATAAAAGGTACTTGCGAAAGTGTGACACATGTGTTGGGCATGAAGCCCGTATACATAAGCTTCTGTTTAAAGAAGCCCCCAGGTTTAATGAGCGCGGATAGCGCGTCCCTTTATGAGCCTTTAAAGGTTATAAGAGAAAGCGAGAGAGAAGAAGAGGAATGTAAGACAGAAAGTATATAAAAAATGGACAGAGGAAGGAGACGAACACAGAGTCCGGCGCTAGGCATAGAATCTTCGGAGACGGGCTGCGTTCCATGGGTTCGGCTCGAGTCGGTTATCCGATGCATCTCGCAGGTGGTACGCTCCACCAGTCAGGACTTGGTCAATTATGAAGGGACCTTCCCACTTGGGCTTGAGTTTGTCCTTTTTCTTGTCCGGTAGTCGTAGAACTAATTCGCCAACGTTGTAATTTTTGGCCCGTACTTCTCTGCTTTGGTATCTTCGAGCCTGCTGTTGATAGAATGTGGAACGGGCTTTTGCCACGTCACGCTCCTCCTCCAATGCGTCCAAGCTGTCCTGCCGATCGAGCTCGGCTTCTCTTTCTTCGTACATGCGCACTCGAGGTGAGTCATGAATTATGTCGCAAGGCAAAACTGCCTCTGCGCCGTACACCATAAAGAATGGTGTGTATCCGGTGGTGCGATTCGGCGTGGTCCGCAGCCCCCAGAGTACGGAGTCGAGCTCCTCTACCCAGTGCGTGTTAGATTCCTTGAGGGACCGCACTAATCTGGGTTTGATGCCGCTCATGATAAGACCATTTGCACGTTCGACCTGCCCGTTAGTTTGTGGGTGATAGACGGAAGCATAATCAAGCTTGATGCCCATGTTTTTGCACCAGAGTTTTACCTCATCGGCTGTAAAGTTCGTGTCGTTATCTGTGATGATGCTGTGGGGGACGCCGTAACGGTGTACAACCCCGGATATAAAATCTATCACCGGTTCGGATTCGACCGTCTTAACAGGCTTGGCTTCTATCCATTTGGTGAACTTATCCACCATGACCAGTAAGTATTTTTGCTTGTGGGTTCCGCCTTTAAGGGGTCCAACCATGTCAAGCCCCCAGACCGCGAAGGGCCAAGTGATGGGGATAGTTTGGAGGGCGGTGGGTGGCATATGGCTTTGGTTTGCAAAGAGCTGGCAACCTGTGCATCGTTGGACTAAGTCATGGGCGTCTGCCCGGGCCGTCGGCCAATAAAAGCCTGTATGGAAGGCCTTGCTTACAAGGGACCGAGCTGCCGCGTGATGACCGCCGAGTCTGGCATGAATTTCAGCCAGGAGGTTCCACCCTTCCTCTTCGGAGATGCACCTTTGAAGGACTCCGGTAGTGCTTTTCTTATAAAGCTCTCCCTCGTGGACTTTGTAGGCTTTGGACCACCGCACTATGCAACGTGCCTCGTTTTGGTCCTCGGGGAGTTCCTGCCTAGTAAGGTAGGCGAGGAATGGTTCCGTCCACGGGGCGATAATAGCCATTATTACGTGGGCTGAGCGTGTTATTTCATTGGCAGAGCCTCCGATTGTGTCGGAATGTTCGGTGTCGGGCAGTGCGGTTGGGTCCGGGCTGTTATTGTTCGGCTCCCCTTCCCATACTACGGATGGCTTGAACAGCCTTTCCAAGAAGATGTTGGGGGGGACTACATCACGTTTTGTGCCGATGCGTGCCAGGACATCCGCCGCCTGATTATTTTCCCGGGCTACATGGTGGAATTCGAGCCCTTCGAACCGAGCTGACATTTTTAGGACGGCATTGCGGTAAGCTGCCATTTTTGGATCCTTGGCATCGAAGTCTCCATTTATTTGGGATATTGCAAGGTTCGAGTCCCCGTGCACCTCTAGGCGTTGAATGCCCATGGATACTGCCATCCGGAGACCATGTAAAAGGGCCTCATATTCGGCTGCATTATTGGAGTCCGTGTACATAATCTGGAGTACGTATTGAATTGTGTCTCCTGTGGGGGACGTCAAAACGACGCCAGCCCCCAGTCCGGCCAACATCTTGGAGCCGTCGAAATGCATGATCCAATTTGAATATGTGCCGTACTCTTTAGGGAGTTCGACCTCCGTCCATTCTGCGACGAAGTCGGCCAAGACTTGCGACTTGATGGCTCGTCGTGGCTTATAAGTTATGTCGAACGGGAGGAGCTCAATGGCCCATTTTGCAATCCGGCCCGTTGCGTCACGGTTGTTTATAATATCGTTAAGTGGTACTTCCGAGGCTACTGTTATTGAACACTCTTGAAAGTAGTGTCGTAGCTTCCGGGATGCCATGAATACCGCGTATGCAATCTTTTGATAATGCGGGTACCGTGATTTGCAGGGAGTGAGGACAGTGGACACATAATAGACCGGCTTTTGAAGAGGGAATTTGTGTCCGTCCGTTTCTCATTCGACGACGAGTACTGCGCTTACAACCTGATGTGTTGCTGCAATGTACAATAGCATTGGTTCGCCGATGTTTGGTGCGACCAGGACTGGGTTTGTTGCCAATATGGCTTTTATTTCGTCGAGTCCGGCCGTGGCTGCATCCGTCCATTCGAAGTGTTCGGTGCGCTGAAGGAGGCGGTAAAGGGGTAGGGCCTTTTCTCCCAAGCGGGAGATAAAGCGGCTTAGAGCCGCCACGCAGCCGGTTAACTTTTGTATTTGTTTGAGGTCCTTTGGGATATCCAGTTGCGACAGAGCTCGGATCTTGGTTGGATTTGCTTCAATTCCTCTACCAGATATAATGAAGCCCAAGAGCTTTCCGGCTGGAATACCGAAAACGCATTTTTCCGGGTTGAGCTTGATGTCGTATGTTCGGAGGTTATCGAATGTGAGCCTCAAGTCGTCTACTAGAGATTCGACATGTCTTGTTTTGACGACCACATCATCTACATATGCCTCCACTGTTTTGCCGATCTGGTTTGCCAGACATGTCTGAATCATGCGCTGATATGTTGTGCCGGCGTTTTTGAGCCCGAAGGGCATTGTGTTGAAGCAGAATGGGCCATATGGTGTGATGAATGCCGTTGCGGCTTGGTCTAGTTCTGCCATCTTGATTTGATGGTAGCCGGAATATGCATCGAGGAAACACAACGAATCATGTCCTGTGGTAGCGTCGATAATTTGATCGATGCGGGGGAGGGGGAAGGGATCCTCTGGGCAAGCCTTGTTAAGGTCCTTAAAATGAACGCACAGGCGCCAGGATTTGTCCTTCTTTGGTACCATCACCAGGTTTGCTAGACAGTTCGGATGTGTTTATATCTCTGATGAATCCAGCCTCCAATAGCTTTGCTAGCTCTTCTCCCATGGCCTGTCTCTTAGGTTCGGAAAAATGCTGAAGAGATTGCTTGATAGGCTTGAATCCTTTTAGGATATTTAAGCTGTGCTCGGCCAGCCTGCGTGGGATTCTTGGCATGTCTGAAGGGTGCCAGGCGAAAATGTCCCAGTTCTCTCGTAGGAACTCTCGCAGTGTGGCGTCTACATCAGGGTCTAAATGTGCCCCGATGGAAGCTGTTTTATTGGGGTCCGTTGGATGGACCTGGAATTTGACTATTTCGTCCGCCGGTTTAAAGGAGGTGGACTTGGATCTTTTGTCGAGTACCACATCGTCCCTATTCACCGTAGAGCGCAGCGCAGTCAGTTCCTCAGCCGCTAGGGCTTCGGATAGTGCCTCGAGGGCCAGTGCGGCTGTCTTGTTTTTGGCGTGGAGTGCTATGTCCGGATCACTAGCGAGAGTGATGATCCTGTTAGGTCCGGGCATCTTGAGCTTCATGTACCCGTAATGGGGTATTGCTTGGAAGATTGTAAACGCTTCCCGCCCTAGCAGGGCGTGATAACCGCTGCTGAACGGAGCCACATGGAACGTGACCTCTTCGGACCTGTAATTATCCGGCGTGCTGAACACCACATCTAGTGTGATTTTTCCTGTACAGCGCGCTTCCTGACTGGGGATTATTCCTCTGAAGGTTGTGCTGCTTCGCTCAATGCGGTTCCAGTCTATTTCCATTTTTTGAAGGGTTTCCTCATAAATGAGGTTCAATCCGCTGCCGCCGTCCATGAGTACCCTGGTAAGACGAAAGCCGTCCACTATTGGACTGAGGACCAATGCGGCTGGTGCTCGGGCTGTTCGGAATTTAGGTTCATCACTGACGTTGAAGGTAATAGCCGTGTCACTCCATGGGTTTATTGTTGCTACTTGGTAGACGTCGGCAAGGTTGCGGAGTGTCCTTTTTCGCATATTATTTGATGCGAAAGTCTCGAAGACTGTTAATACCGTATTGGTGTCTCTGGGGTGGCTTTCTGTGGCCTCCAGAATTAGGAGATTTTTGCCAATTTTGGCCACCTGCCGGAGTATCCAACATGCTCTGAGGCTGTGAGTTGGTGTGGCGTCCTCTGCACTATGAATTTTACAGGGTCCATTGAGCCATCCTTCTAGTACGGTTCCATGCCCTGTAGAGGGTTTTTGCTTTTTAGTGCTTGACCCGGGTGTCTGGTGGTGATGCACCCATTTATTTCGGACTGGGTTTGTATTCAGGGCCGGATTGTCCCAAAATTTTATTTCGGTTTTCTAGGCGCTTTCCATCGAACAGTACTTTCGTACAATGGACGCCAAGTCAGCGAAGCGTGTAATATCACGGCGACTTATGGCGTTGAGTATTCCCTTGTCCGTGCAATTATTGCAGAAGATTGAGATTGCGTCTTCCTCGCGGCAGTCCCTTAGCCTGTTCTTGACCAGGAGGAATCTGGCCCAGTAATGATGTACTGTTTCATCGGGCTCTTGCCTGATTTTGGATAGATCGCTTATGTTGGGGTGGGTGGGTGGAATTAAATCCGAAGACTCACCCCATCTGAGGCTCAGAGGCCGAGGAATTTCCGGACTCGAAAATTTGGATTCCTGGATGTTGTCCAATGAATCCAGCCCGTCGCCTGACTCTAAGTTCAGGTCTTGAGTGATATCCTCCCCTTCGCGGGTATCCGGCTTGGAGGGATCGGGAATCCGGACGTAGCGAGTCCTTAAGATAGATGAAGGGTCGCCGCACTGTCCCTCTACCACAGCGACGTGATGGGTGACTTGGGGAGAGTTAATCTCTCTCGGATCGGGTTTAGGCCCAATCTGGTCATAATCCGTAGCGACTCCTGGGGCGGCAAAGCGATCCAAGAGATCATTTATGGAGGAGAGCTCCATTGGATCTAACTGCTCGGCGAGTTCCGAGCTGACATGAAGATTGTTTTCGATGGCTCAAGAGGTCATCGTCGGCGCAAAAGCCGAACAGGCGGTCATAAGAAAACCACCTAGCCGGAGGGTTTGGCCGATAGCCAAAGCTCCCTTAGCAACGGTGCCGTCGTTAAAGACGGGGCGAGACTTCCTTCCTGATGGCGACGACACAGAGGAACTCTCAATGAAAGCACCAATGTCGGTGTCAAAACTGGCAGATCTCGGGTAGGGGGTCCCGAACTGTGCGTCTAGGCCGGATGGTAACAGGAGGCAAGGGACACGAAGTTTTACCCAGGTTCGGGCCCTCTCGATGGAGGTAAAACCCTACGTCCTGCTTGATTAATATTGATGATATGGGTAGTACAAGAGTAGATCTACCACGAGATCGGAGAGGCTAAACCCTAGAAGCTAGCCTATGGTATGATTGTTGTTGTGTATGTTGTCCTACGGACTAAAACCCTCCGGTTTATATAGACACTGGAGAGGGTTAGGGTTACACAAAGTCGGTTACAATGGTAGGAGATCTACATATCCGTATCGCCAAGCTTGCCTTCCACGCCAAGGAAAGTCCCTTCCGGACACGGGACAAAGTCTTCAATCTTGTATCTTCATAGTCCAGGAGTCCGGCTGAAGGTATAGTCCGGCCATTCGGACACCCCCTAATCCAGGACTCCCTCAGTCGTGCACCGCGCGTCTACAACATCAAAACATCCCGGATGGGTGTTCGTCAAGTGCAAAAACGATGGGGTATGTGCTAGTTTACCTTCGGTTTTGCTCCCGGATTCGGCGCATTTTGCTTATACTGAAAATTTTATTGTGTGGGATGGATGCAACTTTTGGTATTGGGAAGAAGAATATATCGATCAACTGATAGAATAAAATTTGATAGATGTTTGTGCACCTATTAGAATAGAGGCTAGATATGAGACTAGATGCCAAGAAGCAATGTCTACTTCTTTAGACTCGAAGAAGAAAGAAGTATGCAAGATCGAGAATCCGTAGATCAACAATGAAGGCATCGAGAAGATACTAATCTAGCTTGCGGGAGCAGTTATGGAAGTTGGATATCTTTTAAAATGTCTTCTTTTGGTTCTTATTTTCTTTGGTCTTGCTATTCTAGTGAAGATTTGGTGAATGTACTCAAATGTATAAAAAAATCGCTGATGAAAATAATAAGAACTGCGGCGAAAAATGTATACGGACGAGATATGTCGGCCCATTGGGCGTACGACCAGCACATCCAGAAATCCAGGCAGACACGGCCCCATTGCCACCCCCAAACAGACGAAATTCGGTCAAAATGGACGTCTGTTTTGGGTCGTGTGTTGGAGTTGCCCTAACCCATGTTGTGCTGGCTCATCTACATCGTGTATGTAGGTGGAAATTTATAGGCGACAGCTAGGCGTCATCCGCCTGCTAAACCTAAACAGCCATAGGATGCAATTATGCGTGGCCGTTAGATTGTCGACACGTGTCAGGCAAAACTGGTCGTTGTTGCAACCCCGCCTGTTTCTTCCTCCTCTGCATCCACCCGAAGCCAGTGCGAGGAGGAGATCCCCGGCAACACTACATGTGTGTCCACCGCCTCTACCATTGCCGCCGTGCGACGCAACTCCGCCGTCAATTGCAGAAAAAACTAGAGTGTACCCATTCCCGCGCCATGGCAATTCACCACATAGTGCGCTCTATGCTGTCGGCCGCCATGGATCGAAGCTCCGGTGCTCCATCCAGCAACAAGAAGGCCAAATCGTCCCCGATACTCACCGGTAAGAGGATTCTGCTATCTGGAGCTATAGGGGAGCTCTGCAATCATCCTTTCTTCTCCAATGAGGGCTCCCGGGCTAGCTCCTCGCATGCGTGGATAAGTTGCAAAAAAACCCTACCTGTCAATTGAAAAAGCATGAAGCGTGAAGCTATTGATTGTGTTGTGTTCATGATTTTGTGTCCCTCTGATCACTATCCTCAAATATGCAATATAAATTACAACATTGAAAGATCAAGGATGTCACCTAGAGGGGGGGTGAATAGGCGCTTTAAAATAATTACGGTTTAGGCTTGAACAAATGCGGAATAAACCTAGCGGTTAATTTGTCAAGAACAAAACCTACAACAACTAGGCTCACCTATGTGCACCAACAACTTATGCTAAGCAAGATAAACAACTATGTGATAGCAAGATATATAACAAGAAACACTATTGCTAGCACAAAGTAAAGTGCATAAGTAAAGGGCTCGGGTAAGAGATAACTGAGGCATGCGGAGACGACGATGTATCCTGAAGTTCACACCCTTGGGGATGCTAATCTCCGTTGGAAGCGGTGTGGAGGCACAATGCTCCCCAAGAAGCCACTAGGGCCACTGTAACCTCCCACACAATGCAAGATGCCGTGATTCCACTAAGGGACCCTTGAGGGTGGTCACTGAACCCGTACAAATGGCAACCCTTGGGGGCGGTGACCGGTACCCGTCAAAATGCTCGGGGCGATCTCCACAACCTAATTGGAGACCCCGACGCTTGCCCGGAGCTTTACAACACAATGATTGAGCCCTGAACACCACCAACCATCTAGGGCACCAAGGCACACAAGAGGAACAAGCTCAAGGGCAAGGTAGTCAGAATCCCGATTCGACTGCTAGAATCCCGCGACTTCACGACCCTACGAAAGCATGTCGATCCAAATCCCACTATGAATCCGAATCAGGTAGAATCCATGTTGGGTCACGACCCAAATCATAGAATCCTGTACAAAACTATACAATCCCGACTATGCTATGGACTACATCCGATTCTACTAACTTATCTAAGCCGTTTGTTTAGTTGTGGCAAAATAGTATGCCATCATCCAAACCCCTTTTCATATACCTCATGGACCTTTATTCCCCTCGCAAGTCCAAACGCTCACCCGTAGACACCTTTAATCTAGCTCTCAGAAACCCTAGATCAAAATTGAGGATCAGGGTGGTCGACATATGGAATTGGCATGAAAAGGAGGATGCTTCAAGATTGATCGGAGAAGGAGAGAAACACCCTTCAAGGTTTAGCACTGTAGGTTAGATAGACAAGTGATCGACTATTCACGCACTCTAAAAAGAACATTAGTAAATTTCGTGCATTGAAGGTTTAAATGTTTTATATATTTCCCTCTCATATATGTTCCATACATGCGAGCTAGATGGTAGGTTAGCCATAAAAATAAGTGGAATACAACTAGCATTGATGTGTACGTTCTTTGCTCCATATTTAGTGTCAAAACTCTATAGAACCCATATAAATTTCTTGTGTTCATACAAAATATCTTATTGGAGTAAATCTAGTAGAATCCTTGATTCGACGAATCGATCTTATGACTCGATTCTGACTGAGGAAAACCGATCCGACTCCGAATCCCGACTCTGACTACCTTGCTCAAGGGTACCAAGCACCCCAAGAGTAATAATCTACTCAAGTAACTTCCACGTATCACCGTGGAGAAATCAAACCGACGCAAATAAGGCAATGGCAAGGGCACACGGAGTGCCCACGCCCCTCACTCTCAAATCCCACTAAAGCAACAAAAGCTATGGAGGAAAATGAGAGGAAGAACAAGAAGGAGAAGACCAAGAACTCCAAGATCTAGATCCAAGGGGTTCCCCTCCCATAGAGGAGAAATGTGGATCTAGATCTCCTCTCTCTTGTCCCCCCAAAACTAGAAAGAATCCATGGAGGGATTGAGAGATAGCAAGCTCGAAGAAGGTCAACAATGCGGGAAGAACACGAGCTTGAAGGATTAGGCTCAATGGGGAAGAAGACTGATACCTCTCCAATGTATCTATAATTTTTTATTATTCCATGTTGTTATATTATCAATCTTGGATGCTTTATAGTCATTTTATAGTCATTTTATATCAGTTTTTAGAACTAACCTATTGACATAGTGCCAAGTGCCAGTTGTTGTTTTCTGCATGTTTTTTACATCGCAGGAAATCAATATCAAATGGAGTCCAAATGCAACGAAACTTCACGGAGATTTTTTTTGACCAGAACGAACATAATGGGCCCTGGCTGCGCCTGGGGGGTGCCCCGAGGGAGGCACAACCCACCAGGGCGCGCCAGGACACCCAGGCGCGCCCTGGTGGGTTGTGCCCACCTCGGGTGTCTCCCGGACCGCCTCTTTGCTCTATAAATACCCCGATATTACCAAAATCCTAGGGGAGTCGACAAAATATTCATCCATCCACCGCAGAGTCCAGAACCACCAGATCCAATCTAGACACCATCTCGGATGGGGTTCACCACCTCCATTGGTGCCTCTCCGATGATGCGTGAGTAGTTCTTTGTAGACCTTTGTGACGCCCGGATAATTAAGCTACAGTAATCCTCCGTTAATGGTGCCACGTCATCACATTACTGTTGCTAATTCTCACTTGATCCAAATCACTGTTCATATTCAAACTCAAATTTAAAGTCAAAATTCAAATTTTCCAAACATGAAAACTAAAATGTTCAAAGTGTGGCAAATAATCCCTGGGTATTTGTCATGTTGGAACCAACCTCTTTTGGATTCCGAAAGTGCCCCTGGAAATTATTTAGTGGTCCAACATCATATTAAATGACCTTTTCAATCTCTAAAAATGCTTGAACAATTCCTTTGGCCCTGAAACTTTTTAGGCAACACCACAATATTGTGCCTGAACTATTTGCTAAGTTTCACACTCGACAAAAATCATTTGATGCCTTGTTTCTATCCAAAACAGTAGCTATCCTTTTGATAGAAAATAAAAGAAATAAAATTATAGAAAAGGAACTGGCCCCCCCTTTCCCCACCGGGCCTCAACCCCGCTGGCCCACTCGACCATACCCATAGGCCGGCCCACCCCGTTGCCTCCTTATCCCCTCCCACTCCAGTAACCCTAGCCCGCTACACCCCACTCCCCCCGATCCACCTCTCCCTCTCGCTCTCTTGATTTGGATCGAGAGATCCCCCTCGCCTCTGCCCGACGCCCCTCGTCTCTACCCAGGTGGCGCCGACGCCGTTCGACCCCGCCGGACCCCACTGAATGCCTCCCCGTTCCTGCCACCACACCAGCGCCCCATCGCCGAGGCCACCTCACTGCCGGGCCTCGCCGTCCTCGTCCTCCTCCCTGTTCCTAGATCTGGAAGGACCCCCGACGCCGCCACCCGCCGCATCGATGCCCCGTCACCGGAACCGCAACTCCGGCCCCTCCCCGAGCATGCCTTTACACATCTGCAAGGCCGGTGAGCCCTCCCGTCTGTTTCCCCTCGAACCCTCAGCTCGCCGCCATGTTCACGTGACTGCGTCCGGGCGCCGCGGTCCTCATGCCCCGGCAGCGCCCTGACCTCCCCTGTGAGCTCCCACGGCTGCTCCCCCTCTTCCCCTCCTCGATTCATCGGCTTAGGCCGTCGTCCGCGCCGCCCGTTTTTCTGACCGAAGCCGCAGTCGCCATGCGCCCTCATCGCGGTCGTCGCGACCGTTGACGCGCCCCCACGCGCCCGTGGCCCCGCTTGTCCGTGCACCGGCTATGCCCGGGCTGCGCCCCGTGCGTGCGCTCACCCCCGCCGGCGATGCTGCCTGTTGCTGCCACGCGTCGCTGCCACTACTACCGCTGCTCCTCTTCTATTGCTGCCGCTGCTAGCCATGGCTGTCACGAGCGCTCGCCGCCGCTGGCTGCTGCTGGTCCTGGCCGCCGGCGCCTTGTGCCCGTGTGTGCCCTGCCAGAGAGGTTGGACTGGCCCTATGACATGTGGGGTCGGCCGACCAGTTATTTTAAGTTAGGCCTAACCCCCCACTAATCATATTAGTTAGGCCAATATGACTACGATTTAAAATGTTAAATTGTCCCTGACATATGGACCCCGCCACTTAATTAACCCTCTGTCTAAAATAATCCACTAGTTAAAACTACTGTCTATGACATGTGGACCCAGCACACTTTTCTTTTGGATAAGGTTGACTGGGTCAGCTGCTGACTCAGCAGTGTGGCCCCACTGTCAGCCACACTTTCACATCTCTGGGTACACTCTCTGTGCACCCATAGCAATTACACTTAATATATTTTAGAATTAAAATAAATCATGTAATTTTCAGAAAATTGTTTAAACCTTTGAAAATTATTATAAAATAAATCATAGGTCAGATGAAAAAGTTTTATACATGAAAGTTGCTCAGAAAAATCCAACGAATCTGGATACTGGTCCTTTTACCTGTCAGATGGCTCTAACTATCTGAACATGGAACATTCCCCCTCCGGTCATTTGTCTGACACAGGTCCAGAACCGGAAATACCTTCCCGGTTGAATTCCCCCTTCACCTGTACCATGCAGCACTACGTTAGAACACTCCTAGCACCGCGTATTACCATGTTATGTAGTATGATGCTTTGTTTGCTTTATATTTACTGTTTCTTCCCCCTCTTCTCTCCGATAGACCCCGAGACCGATGCTGCTCCTGTGATCGACTACGTCGATGACGACACTTCTTCCTTTTCAGCAGAGCTACCAGGCAAGCCCCCCTTTGGTAATCCCAATATCGCCCATTCCATTCTCTCATGCTTGCATTAGATTTTGCTACTGTAATTGATTGCTCCTATTCTGATGCATAGCCTGCTTTTGTTGCTCGACTCTGCAGAGTTACCATCGAGTGCCGAGGGTGGAACCTCATACATCACTCCTGATGAGATCTCTGTAGTGTAGCTATTCGGTCATGGTCATCGAGGTGATTTCCTCCTTAACCACTTCCGATACGACTCTGTCGTCCAACCCCTCAAGTGTGAACCTCCAGGGTGGATCCTCTTATGTTCACCTTGATGATTACATCGAGTGGAATTCACCGGGGGTGATTCCTTGGGTTTTCCCCTTGATGTTTGGACAGACGGATACTTGGACTTTACAACTGTTACTTGGAAAGGCGGGTCGACCCTGAGGGGTACCCGCGAGTGATGTGGAGACGGGTTGACCTAGAGGGTGCCCGCGAGATAATTACGAGGCATGGCCGGACATTCCTAGCCCTTGCCGCAAGTCCTCGAGACGGGGCGACGGGGTCACATCTTTTGTGAGTCTCTGCTTGTTACCGCGCGTTCCTAATCCACTACGATTTGGATATTTGATCCGAGGGGCCTCTGGCCTGATAGCACTAACCATCACATGGGCATAGTATGGGCGTTCTGCGTAATATGCATCAGCCGAATCTTAATAGACGTAAGCAACTGAGCGGCGCGCGCCGGGTTGGACTGGTAAGCACCTGCCTTTTTTAAGGAGGTAGCTAGGTCTGCTCACCGGCCACCCTCACAACGTGCAGAAGTTCCCGAGGTGATGGCCCAAGACCCCTGGGGCATAGGTTTAGTCCGACGTGCTGACCTCTCTATTAAGCCTAGGTCGGGTTGCGGCGTATTGTTTGGCAGAGGCTGGGCATGACCCAGGAAAGTGTGTCCGGCCGGGGTTAATCGAGCGTGGTGGGTAAGTTGGTGCACCCCTGCAGGGAAGAAAACATCTATTGATAGTCTGTCCTATGGTAACGGACACTTGGAGTTGTATCCCGATCGATACAACTAGAACTGGATACTTGAGGTGATAACTGGATAGTATGGCTCTGGGATTGCTTTCTCGCAGGGAGTCGAGAAAGGATCTCTGGTCGAGGTTGATGACACTACTACTACTTTACTTTATGCTACTCTTATCTCTTCTGATGCTACAAGATGCTTGAAGCTGTTTGAAGATGCTAGTCTTCGATATTCTAGGCTTTTCCCCCTTCTCTTCTGGCATTCTGCAGTTCAGTCCACAGATACATCCCATTTCATTGATACAGATGCATATGTAGTGTAGATCCTTGCTTGCGAGTACTTTGGATGAGCACTCACGGTTTCTTTGCTCCCCCTTTCTCCCTTTTCCATTCTTCTCGGATGTCGCAACTAGATGGTGGAGCCCAGGATCCAGACGCCACCTTCGACGACGACTGCTACTACAATGAGGGTAGCTACTACTACGTGGAGGCCGCCGACGACCAAGAGTAGTTAGGAGGCTCCCAGGCAGGAGGCCTTGCCTTTTCGATCGATGTTGCTTTTGTGCTAGCCTTGTTAAGGCAGACTTGTCTAACCTATGTCTGTACTCAGATATTGTTACTTCCGCTTACTCTTGTGTATTCGAGCTTATGTATTCGAGCCCTCGAGGCCCATGGCTTGTAATATAAAGCTTGTATTATTTTATTTGTGTGTAGAGTTGTGTTGTGATATCTTCCTTCGAGTCCTTGATCTTGATCGTACACATTTGCGTGTATGATTAGTGTACAATTGAATCGAGGGCGTCATAAGTTGGTATCAGAACCGACTGCCTGTAGGTAGCCCCCTTTCCAACTCCTTGGCTGAAGTCGAGTCTAGTCACTGAAAAACTTTTACTAACACGGTGGTGTGTCTTACGGGCCCACGTCGCCATTGGGTGGTATTAGGATCTTTTATTCCTCGTCTATACTTTGGGACTCTGATCTCTCCTCTATTCGGGTTAAACGATTTTACTAACTCTAACGCTAGGTTCTCGCAATGACTTCCTCCCGGAGAGTGATACGCCCATTTTGCATCATGCTTTTATATTGATATCTATTGCATTATGGGCTGTTATTACACATTATGTCACAATACTTATGCCTATTCTCTCTTATTTTACAAGGTTTACATAAGGAGGGAGAATGCCGGCAGCTGGAATTCTGGGCTGGAAAAGGAGCAAATATTAGAGACCTATTCTGCACAACTCCAAAAGTCCTGAAACTCCATGAAAGTTATTTTTGGAAATAATAAAAAATATTGAGCGGAAGAAGTACGTCAGAGGGGGGCCCACCTGGCCACGAGGGTGGGGGGCGCGCCCTACCCCCCTAGGCGCGCCCCCTGCCTCGTGGGCCCCCTGTTGGCTCTCCGATGGCCATCTTTTGCTATATGAAGTCTTTTGTCAAGGGAAAAATCAGAAGCAACCTTTCGGGACAAAACTCCACCGCCGCGAGGCGGAACCTTGGCGGAACCAATCTAGGGCTCCGGCAGAGCTGTTCTGCCGGGGACACTTCCCTCCGGGAGGGGGAAATCATCGCCATCGTCATCACCAATGCTCCTCTCATCGGGAGAGGGCAATCTCCATCAACATCTTCACCAGCACCATCTCCTCTCAAAACTCTAGTTCATCTCTTGTATCCAATTCTTGTCTCCAAGTCCGGGATTGGTACTAGTAGGTTGCTAGTAGTGTTGATTACTCCTTGTAGTTGATGCTAGTTGGTTTATTTGGTGGAAGATCATATGTTCAGATCCTATATGCATATTAATACCCCTCTGATTATGAACATGAATATGCTTTGTGAGTAGTTACGTTTGTTCCTGAGGACATGGGAGAAGTCTTGCTATTAGTAGTCATGTGAATTTGGTATTCGTTCGACATTCTGATGAGATGTATGTTGTCTAACCTCTAGTGGTGTTATGTGAACGTTGACTACATAACACTTCACAATTATTTGGGCCTAGAGGAAGGCATTGGGAATTAATAAGTAGATGATGGGTTGCTAGAGTGACAGAAGCTTAAACCCTAGTTTATGCGTTGCTTCGTAAGGGGCTGATTTGGATCCATATGTTTCATGCTATGGTTAGGTTTACCTTAATACTTTTGTTGTAGTTGCGGATGCTTGCAATAGAGGTTAATCATAAGTGGGATTCTTGTTCAAGTAAGAACAGCACCCAAGCACCGGTCCACCCACATATCAAATTATCAAAGTACCGAACGCGAATCATATGAACGTGATGAAAACTAGCTTGACGATAATTCCCATGTGTCCTCGGGAGCGTTTTTCTCTATATAAGAGTTTGTCCAGGCTTGTCCTTTGCTACAAAAAGGATTGGGCCACCTTGCTGCACTTTATTTACTTTTGTTACTTGTTGCTCGTTACAAATTATCTTATCACAAAACTATCTATTACTACTTATTTCAGTACTTGCAGAGAATACCTTGCTGAAAACCGCTTATCATTTCCTTCTGCTCCTCGTTGGGTTCGACACTCTTACTTATCGAAAGGATTACGATAGATCCCCTATACTTGTGGGTCATCAAGACTCTTTTCTGGCGCCGTTGCCGGAGAGTGAAGCGCCTTTGGTAGGTGGAATTTGGTAAGGAAAAATTTATATAGTGTAGTGAAATTTACTGTCACTTGTTACTATGGAAAGTAATCCTCTGAGGGGCTTGTTTGGGGTATCTTCACCCCGACCAGTAGAGCAAAGAGTTGCTCCTCAACATACTGAACCTACTGAAAATGAAAATGTTCCCTTTGAAGTTCCTTCGGGTATGTTAGAAAAACTGCTGGATAGTCCTTTTGTAGGAGATGGAACAAAGCATCCTGATGAGCACCTAATATATGTGGATGGAGTTTGTGGATTATTTAAGCTTGCAGGTATACCCGATGATGTTGTTAAGAAGAGGGTCTTCCCTTTATCTTTGAAGGGAGATGCATCGACATGGTATAGGCTATGTGATTACACGGGATCATGGAGCTATAAACGAATGAAATTGGAATTTCATCAGAAATTTTATCCTATGCATCTTGTTCATCGTGATCGCAATATATATATAATTTTTGGCCTCGCAAAGGAGAAAGCATCGCTCAAGCTTGGGGGAGGCTTAAATCAATGTTATATTCATGCCCCAATCATGAGCTCTCAAGAGAAATAATTCTTCAAAAAATTTATGCTCGGCTTTCTCGTAATAATCAATCCATGCTCGATACTTCTTGTGCTAGCTCTTTTATGATGAACACTATTGAATTCAAATGGAATTTATTGGATAGAATTAAACGCAACTCTGAAGATTGGGATCTCAATGAAGGTAAGGAGTCAGGTATGACACCTAAGTTTGATTGTGTTAAATCTTTTATGGATACCGATATTTTCCGTAAGTTTAGCACTAAATATGGACTTGAGATAGTAGCCTCTTTCTGTGAATCTTTTGCTACTTATGTTGATCTCCCCAAGGAGAAGTGGTTTAAATATCATCCTCCCATAGAAGTAAAAGTAGCTGCACCTACTAAAGTTGAAGAAAAGGCTGTCACTTATAATGATCCCGTTGTTCCTACTTCTTATGTTGAGAAACCACCTTTCCCTGTTAGGATAAAGGATCATGCTAAAACTTCAACTGTGGTTCATAAAAGCAATATTAGAACTTATACACATCCCGAGCAAGTTAAAGTTGAACCTAGTATTGCTATTGTTAAAGATCTATTGGCTGATAATATTGATGGTCACGTTATTTATTTATGCGGTGAAACTGCCAGAATTGCTAAACCTTGTGCTAAAGATAAACATAGACCTGTGGTAGGCGTGCCTGCTATTTCTGTTAAAATAGGAGATCATTGTTATCATGGCTTATGTGATATGGGTGCTAGTGTTAGTGCAATACCCTTTGACTTATACAAAGAAATTATGCATGAAATTGCACCTGCTGAGTTAGAAGATATTGATGTCACAATTAAGCTTGCCAATAGAGATACTATTTCACCAATGGGAATTGTTAGAGATGTTGAAGTCTTGTGTGGGAAAACTAAATACCCTGCTTATTTTCTCGTTCTTGGTTCCCCACAAGATAGCTTTTGTCCCATTATTTTGGTAGACCCTTCTTGAACACCGTTAATGCTAAGATAGACTGCGAAAAGAATGTTGTTACTATTGGTTTGGGTGATATGTCTGATGAGTTTAATTTCTCTAAATTTAGTAGACAACACCATGAAGAAGAATTGCCTAGTAAGGATGAAATTATTGGTCTTGCTTCTATTGCCGTACCTCCTAGTGATCCTTTAGAACAATATTTGCTAGACCATGAAAATGATATGTTTATGAATGAAAGAAGGGAAATAGATGAAGTATTCTTTAAACAGGAACCTATTCTGAAACACAATTTGCTTGTTTAAATCCTAGGGGATCCCCCTCCACCCAAGGGTGATCCCGTGTTTGAGCTTAAACCATTGCCTGATACTCTTAAATATGCTTATCTTGATGAAAAGAAGATATATCCTGTTATTATTAGTGCTAACCTTTCAGAGCATGAAGAAGAGAGATTATTGAAAACTCTGAAGAAGCACCGTGCTGCTATTGGATATACTCTTGATGATCTTAAGGGCATT
Source organism: Triticum urartu (assembly GCF_003073215.2). Taxonomy (NCBI): domain Eukaryota; kingdom Viridiplantae; phylum Streptophyta; class Magnoliopsida; order Poales; family Poaceae; genus Triticum; species Triticum urartu. The sequence goes on from NC_053026.1 coordinate 632,332,487, forward strand.
ATCCCCACTTTATGTCAACATAAAATAAATTTGGAAGAAGATGCCAAACCGGTTGTTGATCGTCAACAACGTCTGAATCCTAAAATGAAAGAAGTGGTAAGAAAGGAAATACTAAAGCTCCTTGAGGCAGGTATAATTTATCCCGTTGCTGATAGTCAGTGGGTAAGTCATGTCCATTGTGTCCCTAAGAAGGGAGGTATTACTGTTGTTCCTAATGATAAATATGAATTGATTCCGCAAAGAATTATTACAGGTTATAGGATGGTAATTGATTTTCGTAAATTAAATAAGGCTACTAAAAAGGATCATTACCCCTTACCTTTTATCGATCAAATGCTAGAAATATTATCTAAACATACACATTTTTGCTTTCTAGATGGTTATTCTGGTTTCTCTCAAATACCCGTGTCAGCCAATGATCAATCAAAGACCATTTTTACTTGCCCTTTTGGTACTTTTTCTTATAGACGTATGCCTTTTGGTTTATGTAATGCACCCGCTACCTTTCAAAGATGCATGATGGCTATATTCTCTGACTTCTGTAAAAAGATTTGTGAGGTTTTCATGGATGACTTTTCCGTCTATGGATCCTCTTTTGATGATTGCTTGAGCAACCTTGATCGAATTTTGCAGAGATGTGAAGAAACTAATCTTGTCTTGAATTGGGAAAAGTGCCACTTTATGGTTAATGAAGGTATTGTCTTGGGGCATAAAGTTTCTGAAAGAGGTATTGAGGTTGATAAAGCCAAAGTTGATGCTATTGAAAAGATGCCATGTCCCAAGGACATCAAAGGTATAAGAAGTTTCCTTGGCCACACCGGATTTTATAGGAGGTTCATTAAGGTCTTCTAAAAAAATTCTCAGCCTCTGACTAATTTATTACAAAAAGATATACCATTTGTCTTTGATGATGATTGCGTAGAAGCATTTGAAATACTTAAGAAAGCATTGATCTCTGCACCTATTGTTCAGCCACCTTATTGGAATTTACCCTTTGAAATTATGTGTGATGCTAGTGATTATGCTGTAGGTGCTGTTCTAGGGCAAAGAGTGGATAAGAAATTAAATGTTATTAAATATGCTAGTAAAACTCTAGATAATGCTCAAAGAAATTATGCTACTACTGAAAAAGAATTCTTAGCAGTTGTATTTGCTTGTGATAAATTCAGGCCTTATATTGTTGATTCTAATGTAACTATTCACACGGATCATGCTGCTATCAAATATCTTATGGAAAAGAAAGATGCTAAACCTAGACTCATTAGATGGGTTCTCTTGCTACAAGAATTTGATTTACATATTGTTGATAGAAAGGGAGCTAAGAACCCCGTTGCAGACAACTTGTCTAGGTTAGAAAATGTTCTTGATGACCCACTACCTATTGATGATAGCTTTCCTGATGAGCAATTAAATGTCATAAATGCTTCTCGTAGTACTCCGTGGTATGCTGATTATGCTAATTACATTGTTGCTAAATTTATACCACCTAGTTTCACATACTAGCAAAAGAAAAAGTTCTTCTATGATTTGATACATTACTTTTGGGATGACCCACATCTTTATAAAGAAGGAGTAGATGTTGTTATTAGACATTGTGTACCTGAGCATGAACAGGAACAGATCCTACGCAAGTGTCACTCCGAGGCTTATGGAGGACACCACGCTGGAGATAGAACTGCACATAAGGTATTGCAATCTGGTGGCCTACTCTCTTCAAGGATGCCCGTAAGTTTGTCTTATCTTGTGATGAATGTCAAAGAATTGGTAATATTAGTAGACGTCAAGAAATGCCTATGAACTATTCACTTGTTATTGAACCATTTGATGTCTGGGGCTTTGATTATATGGGACCTTTTCCTGCCTCTAATGGATATACACATATTTTAGTTGCTGCTGATTACGTTACTAAGTGGGTAGAAGCTATTCCAACTAGTAGTGCTGATCATAACACTTCTATGCTTAAAGAAGTTATTTTTCTGAGGTTTGGAGTCCCTAGATATTTAATGACTGATGGTGGTTCACATTTTATTCATGGTGCTTTCCGTAAAATGCTTGCTAAGTATGATGTTAATCATAGAATTGCATCTCCTTATCACCCACAGTCTAGTGGTCAAGTAGAATTGAGTAATAGAGAGCTCAAATTAATTTTGCAAAAGACTGTCAATAGATCTAGAAAGAATTGGTCCAAGAAATTTGATGATGCATTATGGGCCTATAGAACTGCATATAAAAATCCTATGGTATGTCTCCGTATAAAATGGTTTATGGAAAAGCACGTCACTTACCTCTCGAACTAGAACATAAGGCATATTGGGCTATTAAAGAGCTCAACTATGATTTCAAACTTTCCAGTGAGAAGAGGTTATTTGATATTAGCTCACTTGATGAATGGAGAACCCAAGCTTACGAAAATGCCAAGTTATTTAAAGAAAAAGTTAAAGGATGGCATGACAAAAGGATACAAAAGCATGAGTTTAATGTAGGTGATTATGTATTGCTATACAACTATCGTTTAAGATTTTTTGCAGGAAAACTTCTCTCTAAATGGGAAGGCCCCTACGTTATCGAGGAGGTCTATCGTTCCTGTGCCATAAAAATCAACAACTTCGAAGGCACAAATCCAAAGGTGGTGAACGGTCAAAGAGAACATTATATCTCAGGTAATCCTATAAATGTTGAAACCAATGTTATTGAAACCATAACCCCGGAGGAATACATAAGGGACACTTTCCGGAACGTTTCAGACTCCGAAAAGGAATAAGTATGTGGTACGGTAAGTAAACCGATTCCAAAACAGTTTTTAAGGCAATATTTCTCCGTTTTGGAATATTTAGAAAAATAGAAAAATAAGAAGCAGTCCGGGAAGAACACGAGGGCCCCACGAGGGTGGAGGGCGTACCCCCTACCTCGTGGGCACCTCGTGTGCCTTCCGGACTCCGTTTTCTTGCACAATACGTAGTTTGGTCGGTAAAAATTCATTATATATGTTTTCCCGAAGGTTTTGGCTCCTATATCACGCAACTATCCTTTGTTCTTGTTTCGAGCTATTTTTCTGACAGATCTAGATTATCATGACGTCTCCAAGTGCCCCCAAGGACAAGTTCTTCGAGAAGGTCATCAACCCTTACCTCGCGGAGGTGCTGCGACACCCTCAAACCATTGAGATGCATGATGGGTTGCTGCACATCCGCGATGTTGAGGGACCGAAGGGGACCGGAAGCGTGGAGACGAGGCTCGAAGCAGTGGAGCAACAAGTTTTCAAGTGCCAGGGTATGGTGGAACGTGGACTCAACTCCAACCACATGATGATCGCGGAGTTCACCAACAAACACAAGCTGGATGCTGACAACATCGGGGAGACCATATTCAAGCTTCACGAGAAGATCGAGCACCTTCAAGCCCAAATCTATGACCAGCAAAACCAAAACTGTGAGTATGAATATAAATTCAAAAGGATGAGTTTGGCTGCAGATTTGAGGATTCCGGAGATTCGATCATCCTTCTATGATGGTGAGCCTATGCCTTGGAAGATGGACGACAAGATCGCATCATCAACATCATCACCTCCACCTTCTCCATCAACAAAGAAGGATATATAATTACATGGGTATGGGCACTCCCCTTGGCAACTGCCAAGCTTGGGGGAGGTGCCCCGGTATCGTATCACCATCACACTCCTTTCTTTACCGTTTTTCTTAGTTCGATCCTTTTAGTAGTATCTTGATCTAGTAGAATAAAGTTTATGGCATGATCTAGTTTTGAGTTTTGCTTTGTGATCTCTCTTTGTAATCGAGTCCGTGAGCTATATAATAAAGATTAGTATTGAGTCAAGGGCTTGATTATTTTTCCATGATCTTGAATGAATAAAAGGAAAGAGAAAAGAATAAAAAGAAACAAAGAGTTCATATTGATCTTATTGAGAGTAATGACTTCACATAGAAAGAGTATGATGATTAAAAATTGTTGAGAGTTGACAAGCATAGCTTTGGTCATAGTTGCAATTAATAGGAAGTAATAAGGAAAGAGAGTTTCACATATAAATATATTATCATTGACATCTTTTATGATTGGGAGCACTCATTAAACTATGACATGCTAAAGAGTTGATGTTGGACAAGGAAGACAGCGTAATGGGTTATGTTTTCTTATATCTGAGATAAAGTATATTGTCATGGTCATCCAACATGTTGAGCTTGCCTTTCCCCCTCATGCTAGCCAAATTCTTTGCACCAAGTAGAGATACTACTTGTGCTGCCAAAAACCTTTAAACCAGTTTTGCCATGAGAGTCCACTATATCTACCTATGGATTGAGTAAGATCCTTCAAGTAAGTTGTCATCGGTGCAAGCAATAAAAATTGCTCTCTAAATATGTATGACTTATTAGTGTGGGAGAAAATAAGCTTTATACGATCTTGTGATGTGGAAGAAATAAAAGCGACGGACTGCATAATAAAGGTTCATATCACAAGGGGCAATATAAAGTGACGTTCTTTCGCATTAAGATTTTGTGCATCCAACCATAAAAGCGCATGGCAACCTCTGCTTCCCTCTGCGAAGGGCCTATCTTTTATTATTATCTTCTACTTATGCAAGGGTCATGGTGATCTTCACCTTTCCCTTTTTACATTTTATCCTTTGGCAAGCACAGGGTGTTGGAAAGATCCTGATAGATATATCTAATTGGATGTAAGTCAGCATGAGTTATTATTGTTGACATTACCCTTGAGGTAAAAGGTTGGGAGGCGAAACTATAAGCCCCTATCTTTCTCTGTGTCCGATTAAAACTTCGTAACCACCAGTATTGCGTGAGTGTTAGCAATTATGAAAGACTAAATGATAGTTGAGTATGTGGACTTGCTAGAAAGCTCTGACATAGACTCTTTCTGATGTTATGATAAATTGCAATTGCTTCAATGACCGAGATTATAGTTTGTTGGTTCTCAATAAAATTTATGATTCGTACTTTGGCATTGTGAATAGATTATTACTTGAGCATAAGAAATCATATGACAATATCCTTATATGTTGTTGTTATGAGAATAATCATGATGCCCTCATGTCCGTATTTTATTTTATCGACACCTTTACCTCTAAACATGTGGACATATTTATCGTTATCGGCTTCCGCTTAAGGACAAGCGAGGTCTAAGCTTGGGGGAGTTGATACGTCCATTTTGCATCATGCTTTTATATCGATATCTATTGCATTATGGGCTGTTATTACACGTTATGTCACAATACTTATGCCTATTCTCTCTTATTTTACAAGGTTTACATAAGGAGGGAGAATGCCGGCAGCTGGAATTCTGGGCTGGAAAAGGAGCAAATATTATAGACCTATTCTGCACAACTCCAAAAGTCCTGAAACTCCACGAAAGTTATTTTGGAAATAATAAAAAAATATTGAGCAGAAGAAGTACGTCAGAGGGGGCCCCACCTGGCCACGAGGGTGGGGGGCACGCCCTACCCCCTTGGGCGCGCCCCCCTGCCTCGTGGGCCCCCTGTTGGCTCTCCGATGGCCATCGTCTGCTATATGAAGTCTTTCGTCAAGAAAATCAGAAGCAACCTTTCGGGAGAAACTCTGCCGCCACGAGGCGGAACCTTGGCGGAACCAATCTAGGGCTCCGGCAGAGCTGTTCTGCCGGGGACACTTCCCTCCGGGAGGGGGAAATCATCGCCATCATCATCACCAACGCTCCTCTCATCGGGAGAGGGCAATCTCCATCAACATCTTCACCAGCACCATCTCCTCTCAAAACCCTAGTTCATCTCTTGTATCCAATTCTTGTCTCCAAGTCCGGGATTGGTACTAGTAGGTTGCTAGTAGTGTTGATTACTCCCTGTAGTTGATGCTAGTTGGTTTATTTGGTGGAAGATCATATGTTCAGATCCTATATGCATATTAATACCCCTCTGATTATGAACATGAATATGCTTTGTGAGTAGTTACGTTTGTTCCTGAGGACATGGGAGAAGTCTTGCTATTAGTAGTCATGTGAATTTGGTATTCGTTCGATATTCTGGTGAGATGTATGTTGTCTAACCTCTAGTGGTGTTATGTGAACGTTGACTACATAACACTTCACCATTATTTGGGCCTAGAGGAAGGCATTGGGAAGTAATAAGTAGATGATGGGTTGCTAGAGTGACAGAAGCTTAAACCCTAGTTTATGCGTTGCTTCGTAAGGGGCTGATTTGGATCCATATGTTTCATGCTATGGTTAGGTTTACCTTAATACTTTTGTTGTAGTTGCGGATGCTTGCAATAGAGGTTAATCATAAGTGGGATTCTTGTTCAAGTAAGAACAGCACCCAAGCACCGGTCCACCCACATATCAAATTATCAAAGTACCGAACGCGAATCATATGAACGTGATGAAAACTAGCTTGACGATAATTCCCATGTGTCCTCGGGAGCGTTTTTCTCTATATAAGAGTTTGTCCAGGCTTGTCCTTTGCTACAAAAAGGATTGGGCCACCTTGCTGCACTTTATTTACTTTTGTTACTTGTTGCTCGTTACAAATTATCTTATCACAAAACTATCTATTACTACTTATTTCAGTACTTGCAGAGAATACCTTGCTGAAAACCGCTTATCATTTCCTTCTGCTCCTCGTTGGGTTCGACACTCTTACTTATCGAAAGGATTACGATAGATCCCCTATACTTGTGGGTCATCAGAGAACCCCTTCCTTCCAGATTATTCACCATGGCATACCGAAAGAGCACCTACTAGTAAAAAAGTTAATTCGGTTGAAGAAATTTCTTCTTTGAGTGAAAAAGTTGATGCTCTTATGAAATTGGTTGCTAGTAAAAGTGCTCCTATTGATTTTAATGATATGCCTTTGTCTATTTTGATTGAGCAAAATAGTGATGCCATTTATGTGAATTTTATCTCTAGAAATAATTTCAATAATAATACCTATAGAGGTAATTTTAATCCTAGGCCTTTTCCTAATAATTCCTCTAATAATTATGGTAATTCCTATGGAAATCATCTTATAATAATAATAGGAACACCTCTGATCTTGATAATAATATTAAAAAAATTATCAATACACAAAAAGTTTTCAACACTTCCATAGAAGAAAAGTTGAGTAAGACTGTTGATTTGTCTAGAAGTATTGATAGGATTGCTCATGATGTGGAAAATCTTAAGATGAAATTTTTTGTGCCTAAGGTTGATGAATCAATTAAATCTCTTTATGTTTCTATGGATGAAAGTAAGAAAAGAACCGCTATGCTTAGAGCTAAAAGAGAATTTTTAGAAAGAGCGTTCTCTAGTGATTACTTTCGTAAAAGTGATGAAGATCTTAAAATGATTGGTGTTTATTCTATTGATTCTTTGTTTAGTAAAGTTGAGAAAATTGATGAAAGTGGGTTTGGAGAGGTCAAAACTTTAGCTAGTGATGTGCCCACTCTTTTGGATTACAAAGATTTTAATTATGATGGTTGCTCTTTGATTGATTGTATTTCTTTGTTGCAATCCATGATAAATTCACCCCATGCCTATGAACAAAATAAAGCTTTTACTAAACGTATTGTTGATGCTATGATGAAAGATTTTGAAGAAAAAATGGAATTAGAAGTTTTTCTCTTCTGTAGGTTATCTACAGATGTACCGGTACACTCCGTTTATGGACATCTCTACAACGTGTGGAGAATCGAGACCTGTTTACGAAGGTGTGTACATGCTTGAAGGCCACAACAAGGGATACCTTTACTCGGCATGGATGGCAGCATGATCTTCGGATTGACCCTCCTACATCTTAGGCGTTTTACAGTTTCCACATGTTTACTTGTATTCCGCCTTTTTTTTGAAACTTGGACTTGGTTATGGCTGTGTGCATCTCAGTTATGCAGAGGTTGGGTGTAATGCTTAATTCTTTTAAGTAATAAAGCGCCCTTTATCGAAAAAGATGGGTGAATGAAGCAACAAAGTATACACATGCCATTGTTGGAACTCGCCCACGGATCGATCACATACAATTGAACGAACACGCGCACGAAAAACTTTTATAGCCAAGGGCCCTTGTCGTGCCCTTTGTTTTATCTGTTTATTGCTTTTCTATTTTCCCCGGTGTTACAATCTTTGTGCCTTGGCTGTGTGTATTCTTTTCTATTTTCTCTTTATTCTTCTAAGTAGTTCCCACATGTTATGCCTAAGCTTTTGGTTCACCGTATATAAAGGTTCCACGCCATTGCAAACCATTTGGAGACAAACGAACCAACACATCAATGTACCTCGGGCCAACGACAAGCTTTATTATTTTGACACTTTCGTTATATATAGAAGAGCGCAATGCCGGCACCTTTACCAATGCCAGGTTGCGTGACTAAACCTACTCACATACGATGACCCCTACAGAATCATAACCGGACTAGTGTTAAGCCAACTCCTAGTCACGTAGGAAACTAGCACACATTACGACCAAGTACTAGTCCTAGCCGGACTCAGCATGCATACTAACTACTGGACACCTAGCGCAGGTACTCACCTAATACAAGGAAACTAATTAACCTCTAATGTCTTTCAAATGTAAATGTCACATCGGGCTAGTTACTCTACAACTTCCATTTAATTTCCGGACATGTCTAGGGAGCAAACGTGTGCTTCTTAGCGCTCCCTGGCAGCCATCCTTTATTAGGTAAGTTTTTATCCCCCTGTCCAGATTAGGAAAGTCCTCGCTCCACTTGTATTTCCTGCATGACCGCGTGCAAACAACTAGGCGAGAAAAGCAACTGGTCCATCACCCCTCCCCCACGATTGCCTAGATACATCAGGTACCACCTCCCCCACATGATCCCTCCCAGCTCCCTGTATTGTTCGTCTTCTCCTTTCCCCTCCTTTCCCCTCCTCACCCACGCCTGGCCCACATCTTCTTCTTCCCCAAGAAGGAAAGGACAGTGAGTCCTTTTTCCCCTCCAGGAACCTTGAGAACCTACAATGGTGACTGCATTAGGGATGGGGATCTAAGAGTTCTATCAATTTGCATCCAAAAACACAAGATAGAAAACAAACCAGATTGTTGAGAAGAAGCACAAAGGTCAGTTTTTCTCATTGTCTTCCACTGATTTGCACTCCCCCACCCCATCTTGCAGAAGAACCTGGTTGTTTTCTCTTCATTTCGTGCATCTTGAAACACATCTAGTTTTTTTATTTGTATTGCACTGCTTGCATATGGAAAATTAAATAAAAAATTGTGTAAGCACCTACTATGGTTATTTTAAGTACAAACAAAGTGTTTGGTAACAATAACAAAAACTAAAAACCTGATTGCTAGTTGTTGTGTTTTTAAGTTGCTTGTACTATGAACTATGGTTTAATAAAGAAAGGTGGCAACTTATATGTTCTGTTTTAAGCAAATCCAATACTACCATGAAGCAACTCATACGAGCTAGTACATGTTTTTTATGAAAAAAAAAGACACCTAATTTTTTGACTTCAAACTATAGAACTTGCCAACTGACGACAAAAACAAAAGGTGCAAAACAAGAAAAAAGTGTTGGAAGAGCAACTCATATACACTGTTTAAGCAAATCTAGTGCTACTGTGAAGCAACTCCTATGAGCTACTACATGCTACATGATAACCAAGGAGAAACCTTATTATCGCTAACTGATAAAAACAAAAAGGTGCAAAGCAAAAAAGAGTTGAAAGTAAGCAACTCATGTACTATATTTAAGCAAATCCAGTGCTATTGTGAAGCAACTCCTATGAGCTACTACATGCTACCTGATCACCAAGGAGAAACCTTATTATCGCTAATTGAAAAAAAACAAAAAGGTGTATAGCAAAAAAAATGTTGGAAGTCAACAACTCATATACTCTATTTAAAGCAAATCCAGTGCTACCATGAAGCAACTACTATGAGCTACTACATGCCAGAGAAACCTTATTATCACTAACTGACAAAAACAATAAGGTGCAAAGCAAAAAAATGTGTTGGAAATAAGCAACTCATATATTTTATTTAAGCAAATCCAGTGCTATCATGAAGCAACTCCTATGAGCTACTACATGCTGGAGTGCTATCGCGAAGCAACTCCTGTGAGCTACTACATGCTACCTGATGACCAGGGAGAAACCTTATTATCGCTAACTGACAAAAACAAAAAGGTGCATAGCAAACAAAATGTTGGAAGTAAGCAATTCATATACATGTTTAAGCAAATCTAGTGCTACCGTGAAGCAACTACTGTGAGCTACTGATACGTAAATTTTGCATCATGTTTTCTTACTGTTATTTATGATGTTTTTATCTATAATAATGCTTTTTGAAGTAATTCTAATGCCTTTTCTCTTATAATTTGCAAGGTACACACCAAGAGGGAGAATTCCGGCAGCTGGAAATCTGGACCTGAAAAAGCTACGTCAGGCTACCTATTCTGCACAACTCCAAACAAGCTGAAACATCATGGAGATTTTTTATGGAATATTTAAGGAATATTGGAGGAAATACTACCAGAGGGGGCCCACCAGGTGGGCACAACCCACCTGGGCGCGCCAGGGAGCCCAGGCGCGCCCTGGTGGGTTGTGCTCACCCAGGCCCACCTCCGGTGCCCATCTTCTAGTATATAGGTCATTTTGACCTAGAAAAATAAGGAGAGGATTTTCGGGACAGAGTGCCGTCGTCTCGAGGTGGAACTTGGGTAGGAGCACTTTTGCCCTCCGGCGGAGCGATTCCGCGGGGGAACTTCCCTCCCGGAGGGGGAAATCATCGTCATCATCATCATCACCAACAACTCTCCCATCTCGGGGAGGGAAATCTCCATCAACATTTTCAACAGCACCATCTCATCTCAAACCCTAGTTCATCTCTTGTGTTCAATCTTGTTACCGAAACTATAGATTGGTGCTTGTGGGTGACTAGTAGTGTTAATTACATCTTGTAGTTGATTACTATATGGTTTATTTGGCGAAAGATTATATATTCAGATCCATTATGCTATTTAGTACTCCTCTGATCATGAGCATGATTATTATTTGTGAGTAGTTACTTTTGTTCTTGAGGTCACGGGAGAAATCATGTTGCAAGTAACCATGTGAATTTGATATGTGTTCGATATTTTGATAGTATGTATGTTGTGATTCCTTTAGTGGTGTCATGTGAACGTCGACTACATGACACTTCACCATATTTGGGCCTAACTGAATGCATTATAGAGTAGCAATTAGATGATGGGTTGCGAGAGTGACAGAAGCTTAAACCCTAGTTTATGTGCTATTCCGTAAGGGACCGATTGGATCCAAAAGTTTAATGCTATGGTTATTAATTTATTCTTAATACTTTTCTCGTAGTTGCGGATGCTTGCGGGAAGGTTAATCATAAGTAGGAGGTTTGTTCAAGTAAGAACAACACCTAAGCACCGGTCCACCCACATATCAAATTATCAAAGTAGCGAACACGAATTAAACCAACATGATGAAAGTGACTAGATGAAATTCCTGTGTACCCTCAAAAACGCTTTGGTTATCATAAGAGACCATTTTGGCCCGTCCTTTGCCTCAAAAGGATTAGGCTACCTTGTTGCACTTTTGTTATTACTATCGTTACTTGCTCGTTATTATCTTGCTATCAAACTACTCCGCTACTTACAATTTCAACACTTGCAGACATTACCTTACTGAAAACTACTTGTCATTTCCTTCTCCTCCTCGTTGGGTTCGACACTCTTACTTATCGAAAAGAGCTACAATTGATCCCCTATACTTGTGGGTCATCAGCTACTACATGCTACCAGATGACCAGGGATAAACCTTATTATCGCTATAATCAGAAACTCATTTGGCACCTTCGGGACATGTAACATGCGGTACTTATTGCAAATATTGTTTATCATCATGGAAAAAATACAAAAATGCATGCCGAATTTTCATTTTCCCAACTAAAACTACTGTGTCATATGCCAACTAAATGTAGGTGATATAAAGTATAAGACTATTGGTGTACTTTTAAGCAACAAAGTGGTGGACGTAAGCAAAAAAAATGGGATGATACACAACTAAATTCTTGGGGTGGTGGTGGACATTGCCATGGAGGATTTGGACGCCAAAAAGAGTTAGGTTTGTTGCTTAAACATGTTTATGACATATTAAAAACTGCTCCATTTCTACTCTTGGGTATTAGTTTTGTAGGTAGATCCTGTAAAAAATGTCATAGGCAGCAAAGAAATGTAGTGGGTCAAAAAAACGAGGTGCTCCCATGCTTCCCCAAGACCCAAATGAAAGCAATTAGTCACAGCCATGTAGTAAATTGAAAAATGGAAAAAGTCTCGACGGTTGTAAGTTTTCGATGCAGTTAGTACAAACAGGTAAAACAAGTGTGGGTTCCATCGTCAAAAACTCAACGAATGGACCACACCAGAATAAAGGACCAACAAAAGGTTGTTCATTAACTGAACTGTATCAGGCATCTAGGTGACAAAAAGGTTAGGCAAAAAAAAACTGGAATGTCCGTTAACTGAATTACTTTCCTCTGTTTATACATTTAATAATGATTGTCTAAACGGCAACATTCAATAGTGATTGTCCAAATGATCCTAGTCCTGGAACAAAATCACGCACCCCGTTTTCACGCAAAATCTGAAAACCATATCAGCTAACTAATTGACACAGATTAAGCAATATCACGCACCCTATTGTCATAAAAAATCTGACACATATCAGGCACCCCATTTTCAGGAAAAATCTGAAAACTGTATCAGGCAATAACAACCGGTTAAGCAATATTATGCACCCCAATTTTTAGGCAAAATCTGAAACCATATCAAGCAACTAATTGACAACAGTTAGACAAATTTTAGGTTATTCGTTAACTAAATTATTTCCTCCAAAAAACTAGCAAAAGAAGATCACGACTCCAGCAACTCATGCCAACATCTTTAGCAACCAACTATCATGTGTGGACAAGTTTTGGACACTTTCAGCTCAAATCATAGACAATTCCATCCCCCACATCTCGAGGGCGGATCTTTAGGCAACTCAAGCCAACATCTCTAGCAAATAACTATCATGCGTTGGTCAAGTTTTGGACACTTAAGGCTTAAATCATTGACGATTCCAGCACCCGCATCTCGGGAGCGAATCTTTGGGCAACTTACACCAACATATCTAGCAACTAGCGATCATGTGTTGGGCAAGTTTTGGACACTTTCGGCTCAAACAATAGACGATCCCAACACCCGCATCTCGGGAGCGGATCTTTTGGCAACTCACACCAGCATCTCTAGATACTATCTATCATGTGTTGGGCAAGTTTTGAACATTTTCGGCTCAAATCATTGACAATTCCAGCAACCGCATCTCAGGAGTGAATCTTTGGGCAACTTAAGCCAGCATATCTAGCAACTAGCTATCATGTGTCGGGTAAGTTTTTGACACTTTCGGCTCAAATAATAGACGATTCCAGCACCCGCATCTCGGGAGCGGGTCTTTGGGCAACTTACACCAGCATCTCTAGACACTACCTATCATGCGTTGGGCAAATTTTGGACACTTACGGCTCAAATCATCGACGATTCCATCCCCCGCATCTCGGGAGTGGATCTTTCGGTAACATATGCCAGCATATCTAGCAACTAGCGATCGTGTGTTGGGCAAGTTTGGAGCACTTTCATCTAAAATCATAGACGATTCCAGCCCCCACATCACCAAGTCACAAACTAGAAAAAATATATTGTAGGCAACTTTCTAACATTATTAGGCAAGTTAGTGTAGAAATCATTGACGAGAAGAAAGCATGTTTTTTGGCTGGAACTTAATGCGCAAAAAGTATAAATTGACGGCGATGGGGTGAAAGCTAAGGAGCAAGGAGTTTCCAAAGGTGATGGCATAGATGGGCCGGCCATGTACACGACAACTAAGGGGTATTGATTATGGTAGTGAAGCAAATGAAAAGCTATTTCAGTGTATCAAATAAGTGTATAACAAAATATTTACAAAATGTAGATGATTTAGGCAAGTGTATTGTTAATATGTAGGCGACTTATCATATTGGAAACAGAAAATTTTGTGCAAATTAAATCAATTTGTTGCTAAAAATATCTATGGGCAACTCGTGCTAGCATCTCTAGCAACTAACTATAATGCCTTTGACAAGCTTTGAGCGAAATAAAAACCTACACTATAGGGAGCGGATCTCTGGGCAACTTGCGCCAGCATCTCTAGCAACTAACTATCATGCGCCCTTCCTAAATTTCATATGTTAATAGATAGTACTGAGTGGTCAATGATCATACACTCACAGCATATCTATTTTCTCTTTATTCTTCTGAGTAGTTCCCACTTGTTATGCCTGAGCTTTTGGTTCACTGTATACAAAGGTTCCACGCCACTGCAAACCATTTGGAGACAAATGAACCAATACATCGATGTACCTCGGACCAATGACAAGCTTTATTATTTCGATGCTTAAGTTATATATAGAAGAGCGCAATGCCGGCACCTTTACCAATGCCGGGTTGCGGCTTGAGGCCAAGCCTCTATCTCGCATACGATGAGCTCAACAGCCAAGGCACAACCGACCCATGAGCTCAACTAAACCTATTCGCATACGATGACCCTACATAATCATAACCGACCCATGAGCTCAACTAGCACACATCACGACCAAGTACTAGTCCTAGCCGGACTCAGCATGCACACTAAGAGCATCTCCAGCCGCCCCCCAAGTGCCATCCCCAACGCCACTTTCTCTGCGCCCGCATCGTAAAAGGGGCAAAAAAACAGCCTAGCCATGCCCCCAAGCGTCCCCAAGACCTCATACTAGCGCCGGCAAACCCAGCCCAAAACCAGCGTGCTGGGGGGCTCCTAGGGGCGCCGGCAGAGGCAACGGCCAATCCTACTCCTCCATGCATTTTTATTCCTGGCCCACCCAATCACTTTGTGCCCAGCGATTCTTCTGAGGACGCCAACGACTGGGAACACGGGTTCATGGAGGCGCCGGCGGAAGCGTTTTGCCCCCCAGGACGTGCTATTTTCGATCCGGCGATTGTCCTGGGGGGCTCCAATGGCTGGAGATGACCTAACTACTGGACACCTAGCGCAGGTACTCACCTAATACAAGGAAACTAATTAACCTTTAATGTCTTTCAAATGTAAATGTCACATTGGGCTAGTTACTCTACAGCTTCCATTTAATTTTCAGACAGTAGTAAAGTTTGACGTTCGACAGTAATCAGCACACTTTCTTAACTAATGGTAGTTAACTGGTACAACTACGCATTCATATGGGTCATGGAAGTAAGCATGGTATCTCGTAAAACCAAGTCAAAGAAATCTTTCACATAACTGCTACAGGATTATTACTAATGAAGCCATAAAAAACAGCATGACTACGACTGAGTTCCTCTTAATGATTTCCATTTGAGAAGGTACGAAAAGGATTCTTCCTAAATGTTCTCCATTTCTGAAGGTACCAAACTCAATGGGCAAACAGAAATCCAAAGCTATGGCAAAACTGACAAGTTTGTTGCCAGATAGAGCATGTAGTTCCTGTTTCTACTGTAAGACAAAATTACAGATAGGTATAGACAGTGTCTGGAAACATCTTAGCACTCACTCATTCATTCTATTAGAGATAGGTACAGACATATCTTTACCTAGTACGTATAAGATACACAGAGTAATAATCAAAGTGTATGCCTAGCGTTAACCATAACAATAAAATTGGCAAATATAACGCTACATAATGTACCATTGCAGCACAGAGGCAAAGTTGGAGGTGATGGGCCATTTATGTTCAGATGGGATGATTGCCTGATTGAACTTATATACTAGACCCAAAATAAATGGATAAATCTAGACCTTAGCTATTGGTTTTTCTAGGGGCATGTTATTGGGTTGAGATGAGGCCAACCGACAAACCCATCAAAGCAGCAATACAGAGGGTACAACATAAATTTCAAAGGTGTCTGCAAAAGTACCGGAAAAGTAAAAAAGGAAAACACCACATTTTTTTGGTTTGCTAGATTATTCACAATATTCGAATAATACCGCCAATGTGTGCAAAATGTCAACAATGCAAACTTTGAATGCAAGAAAATCAGAATAAGAGGTAGAATCAATATTTAGAGCTTCTTCGTCACTATGATTAGATTGATATCAGGAATTCGAGAAGGCACAGATATGCTCAACAAAAGAAGCAGAAGACAAATATCCACATATACCTTGTATAGTTTCACCAAAGAAGTCTCCTAATAAGTCAACCATAATTGTATAGCAAAGCAGAATTATTGAAGGTTTCAATGAAACTTTAATGAAGTGCTCTCCAAAGTGATGGGATGAGAAAGTTCTACTAATACAGTTTCACTGAAATCTATGAGTTTTATAATTGAAGATCTATTAGTGCTTATATATCCATTTGATTAGTCTTATAAAAGGAACTGTATGAACACAGAAATGCATTAGAGAATAAAAATAGGATAGGTACCCCTCAGATTTTGCGTCACACTAGTACTTCGTTAGTGATAGACAGATAAAAATACTACACTAAAGAAACACAAATGCACCAAAAAAAATAGGCAGAGTAGGATAATGAAATTCACAAGGTATGAAAACTATCTGGTTAAGGCGGTGAGACTAAATTCACCATGCAGTCAAATGTAATTCAACTAACTAAATATGTGGCACTTGTTATGAAGCTAGTCCAGACTACAGATGTGCTTGCAGATGAAGTAATGAGGCAGCAATATGATTTTGCTTTCAAATATGGGCGGAACTACCTTGCAACTATCTGTTAATTAGTCTGAACCAACAGATTGCTCCTTTTACTACATACTAGTGCTTCACTAAGTGCTAGGCAGATAAAAAATTACTACACTGCACAACCAGAAACACACTGAAAACAATAGGCAAAGTAGGACAGTGAATTCTCAGGTGTCCTTATCTGGTTAAAGCAGATGGACTAAATCCAGCACCCAGTGAAACGAAATTCAACTACTGTAACAAATTTTGTGGCAAATGGTTATGGAACTAGTCTAGACTACAAATGTGCTTAATGATGAGATGGCAATATGATTTTCTTTCCACATACGGATGGTACTACAACTCTACAAGAAACAACAACTGCATCAGCCGGGGCCCGGGTTGGCATCGAGGTAGAGGTGCATGTTGAGGAAGAGGTCGATGTCTTGGGCGACAGTCTGCGCGAGGTCGTAACGATCAGGACGAAACACTCCCCGGTTAAGGTCGTTGGCGAGGTTGAGTAGACCACCACGGACAAGCATGTTCACGGCCTCGGGAAGCCAGGCACCGTCTCGGCGGAAGCGGCAGGTGGCGAGAGGACCGAGGTCAAGATCTCTTAAGGTGCAGCTGATAGCGTGGAGGCGCTCCCCGGTGCGGCGCTTGATGAGCTTGATGGATCTCCCGTCCTCAAGCAACGAGACGATGTTTGCGCATCCGAGCTGCGCTTGATCGAGGTTGTCATGCAGGATGGCAAGCTGTGGAAGCAGTTGGAAGTTGAATACGCGCCATCCTCTGTCCTGGACTCTGCCCCGCATAAGATCAAACACCTTGCGTGCATTCCGTATGCCGTCGATGCAGAAGAGGCGGGCGTGGACACCGAGCTCGTTGCCGTGGCTCTCAACAAGGGCCGTGACGCAGTTGAAAGAGTTGAGGGGGTGCATCTCGCGAGGGGCGACGTAGTCGTCGAAGGGCGCTGGGGGCGGCGGCATGGCGATGTGGACCTTCTTCAGCACGAAGCGTCCCACCCGCTGGCCGAGCGAGCGCACGCGGCCCAGCAGCACGCGCGGATCCTGCTCGACCACCAGCAGCTCGGCGAGGTCGCAGATTTCGTGCGCCAGCGAGACTGCGCGCTGAGGGAGAGGGCGTTGCCTGGTGCGGAAGCTGCAGGCCGAGAGCGAGGACAGGTCGAGCTCCAGGGTGTGCACTCCCGTGTTTCGGAGAAGCTGTGGTCGGATCATCATCCTGGTTCTCGACCGCGGAGTCGATCTCGTCGAGGAGGGTGCTGGCGCTGCGGACGTAGTCATGGAGCTTGTCCAGCCGTTGGAGAAGGGGGAATTCCTCTATGCGCCACGCGCCACCTTCCTCGCTGACCTTGTCATACAGCAGGGCGACGATCTCCTCGACGTCGCGGAGGCTGTCAATGGAGATGATGCGCACCGGCAGATCGAAGATCCCGTCGTAGCCCTTCACGATACTCTGAACATGGCCCAGAGACGTCACCTCTAGCGGGTTCGCCATGGCAGTGGGAGCCAGGAGCGAGGTGGAGGTGGGGGATTGGGGAAGGGGCGGTTTTTCTTTCCCTTTCCCCCCTTTTTCTTTTCACTTGTGGCCTTGTGGATGGTGCGGCCGATAGAAGAAATTGGGGTGGGTCTGTGGGTGGGGAGGGGACGACCATTAATCGCCTCGCACACTAAAAAAAAAAACACAGGCACACAACTAGTTTTGCGACGCGAGAAATAAAATGTTGTAGATAGTATTTTTTAACTTTCTTTCAC
Organism: Triticum urartu; assembly: GCF_003073215.2. NCBI lineage: Eukaryota > Viridiplantae > Streptophyta > Magnoliopsida > Poales > Poaceae > Triticum > Triticum urartu. Next base: position 632,350,951 of record NC_053026.1, read on the forward strand.
ACCAATCTACTACTTTCTTTTGCAGTTTGCTTACAATAATCCACCTTTTTAATCAAGAATCAGGGATAGCTAGAATGCCAACAAGGGCGATTCACACAAATCAGACATGTCCACCATCTCACTATATATGGGAATAAAACAACCCATTGCCCGAACCCAAAACCATATAGTCCGTAACTCGATCACTGTATCGGGTAGTAGCTTTGAAAACCGAAATTATATTCAGGAAATTTGCATTACAAGTCAGGCTAAATAAATAGCCCGAAATAATTCGGCAACCAAGTAAGATTGTAACAAATTCAGCACTTGTTGGCGTAACGGGAACAGGTGTATCCCAGCACGCCAATTGGGCCACCCAAATCAACCAGGAGCAAAAACACATCAAAAAGGCTACTACAACATCTTAGAAGGAGTCTAATCTCCACGGTGTGCCGCATGATGGTACACAGATCTTCGTCAAGATCCATGACTAGCAAAGATCCAATACCAGTGAAGGAAATATCATCAGTGACGCCATGCATAGAGTGCTCGCGTGCCGAGCATGATGCTAGCGAGCATACTCTGTTAGAATAAAACGCTAATATAAGATTATAGACGACACACCAAGGTACGATATTTGTTAACGAGGTTCACCGATATGGCTACATCCCCGAGACATGACTACGGGCGCTCCTCCCTAAGATACCGCAACACCGGCCGCCCGGGCGCCGGCACAAGCCATTGACTCCCCAGCGTACCTGTTGCTATCAAGTCATTATCATGGGTTACAACCTGTGGTGCCCTTCCGTATATAAGAGGCCTAGGATACAAGTGTCCGACTCCTACACAACTCGTACCTAACCACACCAATTACAACTCCAAGTCCACGTAACCCCTTGCGTACATAATATTCGACACAAATATAACAAACTCCACCTTGACGAATATTCTCCACCACTTAGAAGCCGTCCATGCTCGAACCTTCATGTACTCCGGACTTGGGTTGTATCCTTTGTAGCTTACTGAGAGCTACCCGACGGGTCAGGTCCGCCGCCACCGTGAGACTGCACTGCTACTCCTGTAGCTCCACTCTCCATGGCTACACCTGCAATAATTGTTGGGGAACATTGCAGAAAACAAATTTTCCTACGGTTTCACCAAGATCCATCTAGGAGTTCATCTAGCAACGAGTGATCGGATTGCATCTACATACCTTTGTAGATCACGCGCGGAAGCGTTCAAAGAACGGGGATGAGGAAGGCGTACTCGACGTGATCCAAATCACCGGAGATCCTAGCGCCGAACGGACGGCACCTCCGTGTTCAACACACGTATGGTCAGCGTGACGTCTCCTCCTTCTTGATCCAGCAAGGGGAAGGAGAGGTTGAGGAAGATGGCTCCAGCAGCAGCACGACGGCGTGGTGGTGGTGGAGCTGCAGTACTCCGGCAGGGCTTCGCCAAGCACTATGGAGGAGGAGGATGTGTTGGAGAGGGAGAGGGAGGCACCAAAGGCGTGGTGGGAGAGGCCCTCCTTCCCCCACTATATATAGGGAGCCTAGGGGGGGCGCCGGCCCTAGGAGATGCAATCTCCTAGGGGGGGCGGCCAAGGGAGGAATCCCTCCTCCCCAAGGCACTTAGGAGGTGCCTTCCCCCTTTAGGACTCTTCCTTTCTTGATCCCTTGGCGCATGGGCCTCTTGGGGCTGGTGCCCTTGGCCCATACAGGCCAAGGCGCACACCCCTACAGCCCATGTGGCCCCCCGGGGCAGGTGGCCCCACCCGGTGGACCCCCGGGACCCTTCCGGTGGTCCCGGTACAATACCGGTGACCCCGAAACTTGTTCCGACGGTCGAAATAGCACTTCCTATATATAATTCTTTACCTCCGGACCATTCCGGAACTCCTCGTGACGTCTGGGATCTCATCCGGGACTCCGAACAACATTCGGGTTACTGCATATACATATCCCTACAACCCTAGCGTCACCGGACCTTAAGTGTGTAGACCCTACGGGTTCGGGAGACATGTAGACATGACCGAGATCGCTCTCCGGTCAATAACCAACAGCGGGATCTGGATACCCATGTTGGCTCCCACATGCTCCTCGATGATCTCATCGGATGAACCACGATGTCGAGGATTCAAGCAACCCCGTATACAATTCCCTTTGTCAATCGGTATGCTACTTGCCCGAAATTCGATCGTCGGTATCCCAATACCTTGTTCAATCTCGTTACCGGCAAGTCACTTTACTTGTACCGTAATGCATGATCCCGTGACCAGACACTTGGTCACTTTGAGCTCATAATGATGATATTACCGAGTGGGCCCAGTGATACCTCTCCGTCATACGGAGTGACAAATCCCAGTCTTGATCCGTGTCAACCCAACAGACACTTTCGGAGATACCCGTAGTATACCTTTATAGTCACCCAGTTACGTTGTGACGTTTGGTACACCCAAAGCACTCCTACGGTATCCGGGAGTTACACGATCTCATGGTCTAAGGAAAAGATACTTGACATTGGAAAAACTCTAGCAAACGAACTATACGATCTTATGCTATGTTTAGGATTGGGTCTTGTCCATCACATCATTCTCCTAATGATGTGATCTCGTTATCAATGACATCCAATGTCCATAGTCAGGAAACCATGACTATCTGTTGATCAACGAGCTAGTCAACTAGAGGCTTACTAGGGACATGTTGGTGTCTATTATTCACATATGTATTACGATTTCCGGATAACACAATTATAGCATGAATAAAGACAATTATCATGAACAAGGAAATATAATAATAATGCTTTTATTATTGCCTCTAGGGCATATTTCCAACAATAGTGCTCCCTTGCAACTTATAAAGATGCGAAGCCGTCCTCTCTCCTATCATCACAGTCACCCTATCTTCCATGATTTTCATGGTCTTCGTATCCCGATCACAACGGAATTCCATACCACCATCATGAAGAACACCAAGCGAAATTAGATTCCTCCTTAGCCCTGGCACATGCCTGACTCCCCGAAGCATCCGCTCAACTCCGTCAAACATCTTGATTTTGATGTCACCTACTCCAGCAATACGATAACCTGTATCATCGCCCACATAGGCTAAAGAAAACTCACCAGACTTGTACGAAGAGAACCACTCCCTGTTTGGGCGTCGCATGAAAAGAGCAAGCCGAATCCAACATCCACGCTTCAGTTTTTGTTGACCGCATATTTGATACTATGAGAACATCACTGCTGCTGTCTGAGTCATCACCATGAGTAGCCGCATTAGCACTTGCCCCACCCTTCAGTTCTGGGCATTCCCTCTTTATATGTCCCCAGTCCTTGCACCTGTAGCACTGCACCTTTTTCTTCTTTTTCTTCTCCGCCTCTTGTCCCTTCCTGATCTGATAACCTTTAACTGCCAACCCCAAACCTTGAGTACTCTCCTCTGTAGCATTCTTTTGCTTCCTCAACTCATGCCCAAGCAACGCTGCAGTGACTTCCTCATTATTGACGGTTGTCTTTCCATGTGTCAATGTAATGACCAAATGCTCATAGGACGGTGGCAACGAAACAAGAAGTAGTGCCTTATCCTCATCCTCAATATTCACATCCAGACGCGCTAGATCCGTGACCAACCGATTAAAGGCATTCACATGCTCCACAAGATCCGACCCCTCCTGCATCTTCAACCCATAGAACTTTTGCTTCAAATACAGCTTATTGGTCGCTGACTTGGACATATAACGATTTGCCAACTTGTCCCAAATTCCCTTAGGAGAATCTTCGTCCATGACATGATACATGACCTGATCCGCAAGACAAAGCCGTATGGTAGCGGCCGCCTGCACTTGCATATCCTCCCACGCATCATTGTCAACCTTGGCCGGCTTCGTCTCCTGCAAACCCTTCAAGATTCCCTGCTGCGCCAGAATATCCTTGACTCTTGTCTGCCATAGATCAAAGTTACCTGTGCCATCGAATTTCTCCAAATCAAACCTAGTGAATCCCGGCGCCATGCCGAGCTGCGATCTAACCGACCTGTTGCCGTCGGTCTGACCGCCCTTGTTTTCTTCTGCAACTTCCTCATAAAAAAGATCACTGAACCCGTATTCCTCGTCTGAAGCCACGCCGCAGTCCACGATCTAACCAAGAAATTTGACTTAGCACCGTCCCTGTCCGCCCTTCAGAAATTGTCGTGAAGCCTCTCGCTGTATATCTGCCTAGCCGAATCGCTCCACCTTTTCCCTGAACTTGCAGACTAACCTTTTGTTTGGTGCCTTCGCTGCCTCAGTCGCCAGCCTTTTATTACTGCTGGATCCACGTACGGCCTTGCCTATTCCTTCCCTGACACACGGACCGAGTTCAACTTTGTCACGATTCGCCTGGCCTTTGCCAAACCAAATCTCCCACGGACTTATGCATGCACACGTCTCTTATTTTCTTTTTTCTAATCATAGCCAGCAGACTTGTCCCTGGATCAAAACATGCATGCACGTACACCTTCTTGTAAAAAAGGGTCCGCTGCATGTTAATCCTCCGGACTCCTGCCTCAGCATGATTTTATTTTTCCTTGTGCGCTGCACCCTCCCGCTGCTCTGAAACCGGTTGCCACACGCCTCCTTGAGGCTCCAGCGGCCGTCTCGCGTACGAACGCCGACAACTGAATCCTGACTTTCCTTCTCTCGTTCTGTGCATCTCGGAAAAAACCTCGCCACCGTATCCGACGAACAGCTTACGCCATCACCTCTGATCTTGGTTCTCGCCAGCGATCTGTACTGCCCCGTCGCGCGTACTCACCGACGCCAACCCTGCCGTAACAGTCGCCACCTCACGCATCGTCCATGCACGAGTCGTGCTGTACCCTGGCCACTCGCGTCGCCGACACAATCCGTCTGCAGTGCCGCGCCGCCGCCCTTGTACAACATCGAGCGCATCGTCTCGATGCTCTCACACTCCAATCTATCCGGTCGTCCCCCACGTCTGGTCACCGGTCTGATCGCGAGCCGAATCTGTCGCCTCCGCAACGTCTTCAACAGCCACTATATCGGTCCGATCGCCACGTCTAGCCGATCCTTACCGGCCGCAGCCCATCGAACGGTCCAGGCCTTCTGCCCGAAGTGTCCGACACCACCGACCGCATCCGCGATCGCCGCCATGCTCCACCTTGCGCCAATCGGACGTTCCTTGGCACCCGTCGAGCATGATCCTCTTACCTCCGGATGATCTTCCGCACAGCCTTCTCGCAACCTTACTCATGATACCACTTGTTAGAATAAAACGCTAATGCAAGATCATAGACGACACACCGAGGCACGATATTTGTTAACGAGGTTCACCGATATGACTATATCCCCGGGGCATGACTACGGGCGCTCCTCCCCAAGATACCGCAACACCGGCCGCCCGGGCGCCAGCACAAGCCGTCGGCTCCCCCGCGTACCTGCACTGGTAGAAAAAGGGCATGTTGTGTCGGTACTAATGCCCTGACCCTTTAGTCCCGGTTCAAACCAGAACCGGGACTAAAGGCCCTCCACGTGGCCGGTCCACCTTTAGTCCACCTCTAATCTCTAATCACCCCTCATCACTGCTCAATTTAATCTCTAATCACCCCTCATCATTCCAAATCATCTAACTTCCCGGATGGTCACCCATCCTCCCACTCCCTCAGCCTGAGCACGCTTAACTTCCGGGTTCTATTCTCCCTCGTTTCCAAGTCTGCACTCGTTGTTTTCCTGACAATAGTAAGATATCAATCCTATTAACCCTCAGGAGTTTAGCTTGAGCATGAAGTCACACATTTCACTATTTGAGTTTGAAACTATTGTTCTAAAAAACAATAATTTTTTAGTAACACTAATATTTCTTGAATAAGTAGTTTGACAATTGTTTGACCACAGTTTGACCATAGTTTGACCAGATTTGACCAAAATTCAAAAAAACTGAAATAATTATTTAATAACACTAATATTCTTGAATAATTATTTAGTAACACTAATACTTCTTGAATAAGTAGTTTGACCATAGTTTGACCAGATTTAATGAAAATTTAAAAAAACTAAAATTTGAGCATAACTTTTTTTCCTTTTGGAATTTGAGGATTCTACAAATTTGCAAACAGGCCGTAGGCGGTTTCCATCGGATGTAACTTTTTGAGTAGATGATTTTTCATATAAAAAACTTTTTAATTCGAGTTCGTATGCAAAAGTTATGCCCATTTTACAAATTCCAGAGAGATTTTGTAAATAAAGTCAAAATTCATATTTGTAAATTTTCCCAACAACTAGACCACATATCACATGGTAAACTTATTTTATTTTATTTTATTGACATTTCCATCATTTTCTTTTGTTTTTTTCTAAAACTGAAAAGGCGGTCCGCGGGGGGGGGGGGGGGGGGGGGGGGGGGGGAGTTTGAAAATGGGACCTTTAGTACCGGTTCGTGCCCCATTAGTCCCGGTTGGTGGCACCAACCGGTACTAAAGGTCTAACCTTTAGTACCGGTTGGTGCCACCAACCGGGACTAATGGGCATCACACCCTTTAGTCCCGGTTCGTGGCACAAACCGGGACTAAAGGCCCAGGTGAACCGGGACTAATGCCTTAGCCGCACGAATCGGGATAAATGCACCCATTGCTCCCGGTTCTAGACTGAACCGGGACTAATGGGCTTACCCAGCCTGGACCAAAGCCCCCTTTTCTACTAGTGCTGTTGCTATCAAGTCGTCATCATGGGTTACAACGTGTGGTGTCCCTCCGTATATAAGAGGCCTAGGATACAAGTGTCCGACTCCTACACAACTCGTACCTAACCACATTAATTACAACTTCAAATCCATGTAACCTCTTGCGTATATAATATTCGGCACAAATATAACATACTCGTTGTAAATGAAAGACGAGCTCCAACGGCCACGAGCATGACCATGTGTCTACCAAGCATTAAATGAGGCAGTTTTTCTTTCCCTTTTTCCCCTTTTTCTTTTCACTTGTGGCCTTGTGGGTGGTGCGGCCGATAGAAATTGGGGTGGGTCTGTCATCTGTGGGTGGGGAGGGACGACTATTAATCAAGCACACTAAAAAAACATAGCACACGCACACAACTAGTTTTGCGACCCGAGAAAAAATATTGTAAATATTTTTTAACTTTCTTTCACAACAATCTACGTTTTTTTGCAGTTTACTTACAATAATCCACCTTTTTAATCAAGAATCAGGGATAGAATGCCAACAAGGGCGATTCACACAAATCAGACATGTCCACCATCTCACTATATATGGGAATAAAACATGATACCCATTGCCCGAACCCAAAAAACCCAAACCCATATAGTCTGAACTCGAATAACTCGATCACTTTATCGCGTACTAGCTTTGAAAACTGAAATTATATTCAGAAAAGTGTATTAGAAGTCATGGTATCTAAATAGCCTGAAATAATTTGGCATCCAAGTAGGAAAGAAACAAATTCTGCACTTGTTGGCGTAACGGGAACCGGTGTATCCCGAGCACGCCAATTGGGCCAGTCAAAATGCCGGACAAAATCAACCCGGAGCAAAAACACATCAGAAAGGCTACAACATCCAGAAGGAGTCTAACCTCCACGGTGTGCCGCATGATGGTACACAGATCTTCGTCCAGATCCATGACCAGCAAAGATCCAATACCAGTGAAGAAAATATCATCTGCGACGTCATGCATAGAGTGCTCGCCTGCCGAGCATGACGGTAGTGAGCATACTCGTTGTACAGGAAGGACGAGCTCCAACAGCCGCGGGCATGGTCACGTGCCAACCAAGCATTAAATGGGGCCATGGGCTACGCAGACCACCACATGTCTACATATTTTAGGTGCTTGCAGGTCGCGTATCACAGAAAATTTGCATTAGAAGTCATGGTACCTAAATAGCCTGAAATAATTTGGCAACCAAGTAAGACAACAACAAATTCGACACTTGTTGGCATAACGGGAACCTGTGTATCCCAGGCACGCAAATTGGGCCAGTCAAAGGCCACGTAAAAATGTCAAACAGAATCAACCAGGAGCAAAACACATCAAAAAGACTACAACATCCAGAACGAGTCTAACCTCCGCGGTGTGCCGCATGATGGTATACAGATCTTCGTCAAGATCCATGCAAAGATCCAACACCAGTGAAAGAAATATCATCTATGACATCATGCATAGAGTGCTCGCCTGCCGAGCATGACGCTAGCAAGCATACTCATTGTACAGGAAAGACGAGCTCCAACGGCCTTGAGTATGGCCACGTGCGGACCAAGCATTAAATGGGGCCACGGGCTACGCTGACTGCCACAGGTCTACATATTTTAGGTGCTAAAATATACCATTTTGCAGGCCGCATCTTACGGGAAATTTGTATTAAAAGTCATGGTACCTAAATAGCCCGAAATAATTCAGCAAACAAGTAAGACAGGAGCAAATTTGGCACTTGTTGGCGTAACGGGAACCGGTGTATCCCAAGAACGCAAATTGGGCCAGTTAAAGGCCACACCAAAATGTCAGACATAATCAACCAAGAGCAAAAACACATTAAAAAGACTACAATATCCAGAACGAGTCTAAGTGTCTAACCTCCACGGTGTGCTGCATGATGGTACACAGATCTTCGTCAAGATCCATGACCAACAAAGATCCAACATCCATGATGGAAATATGATATGTCATGCATAGAGTGCTCGCCTGCCGAGCATGACGCTAGTGAGCATACTCTTTGTACAGGAAAGACGAGCTCCAACGGCCGCGAGCATGGCCACGTGCCGACTAAGCATTAAACGGGGCCACGGGCTATGCAGACCGCCACAAGTCTACATGTTTTAGGTGCTAAAATATATATACCATTTGACAGGCAGGCCCCACGCGCCCTAGGGGCAGCGTTCCCCTGCTGCGTGGGCCCTCGAGCCTCCGATTTACCAACTTCTGGTCCTTGTGCCTCTATATACTTCCGAAACCATTTAGGAATTTATAGCCCTAATTTTTCCGTCACCACACGCCGCCGTTTCTTCATGACCCAATCTGGAGGCCTTTTCTAGTACTCTACCGGAGGGAATATCTTCATAGTGGCCATCTCCATCAACTTAAAGGCCACCATGACCACCCATTAGTAGTTTCCTTTGGACTATGGGTATGTAGTAGTAGCTACTTGGTTCTCTCTTCCATGTTTCTTAATACAAAGATCATGTGAGCTTCTCTACATGATCATGATCCATCTGATGTAATTCTTGGGGTGTGTTCGTTGCGATATGATGAATTATCAATTTATGATAAGATTATTCATGAATTATTTGGAGATCTATTTGGTTTCGTTTTAGTGTAATTCTTATTTAGATATGTTATCCCATATATTATTATTTCTCTGGCCGAGTTAGGGGTTTGATATCCAAAAGGGAGTTGTGTGTGATAGCTGGGTTCAATCTTGCAAGTAATCTACCGCAGTGAAAAAGTAATCTTGCAAGTAATCTACCCCAAGGCTGCTCCCTTCCCTCTCTCACCTATATATACATGGGGAGGGGGCGTCTAGAACACACACCAACAATTATTAGCTGTGTGTTGCGCCCCCCCCCCCTCCACAGTTTATGCTTCCGGCCATATTCATGTAGTGCTTAGGCGAAGCCCTACGCGGATTACTTCACCATCATCGTCACCACGCCGTCATGCTGACGGAACTCTTCCTCAACACTTTGCTGGATCAAGAGTTTGACGTGTGCAGAACTTGGAGGTGTCGTACGTTTAGTGCTTGATCGGTCGGAACGAGAAGAAGTTCGACTACATCAACCGCGTTAACAAATGCTTCCGCTTTTGGTCTACGAGGGTACGTGGACACACTCTCCCTCTCTCGTTGCTATGCATCTCCTAAATAGATCTTGTGTGAGTATAGGAAATTTTTGAAATTGCATACTCCGTTTCTCAATACCTTTTTCCAAAATAAATCCTTCAATAAGATTGCTTCCTGCAGCCTGCCTGTTGCCGCTCACCTGACACATCCTGAACCTGGCTACTGTGGCCCATGCCCCCGTCTAGTCCGTCTAGGCCGCCGCCCCATGCACCCGCCTTGCGCTTCCGTGGCACAACATTGCTTCAGAACGATCTGCGTGCGCGACTGCCTTGATCGCTTATTCTCTCATGAAAATTACAACCAACGTGTCTCTTGACCTTAACTCCCCGACGACTTCGTCCCATACTACAGTCCCTTCCTGCAGGTTTTCTGTTTGATATCTTCTTCCCTCTCTAGACCAACGATCCAAAACTTCTAACAACCTAGCTCATGATACCACTTGTTTTTTTTAAACATCATGATACCACTTGTTAGAATAAACCAAGGCGCATACTCGATCATCTGAGGATCAATCAATCACACGAGGCATGACACTGAGATTTGGTAACGAGGTTCACCTAACATCGGCTACATCCTCGGGGACTAACTATAGGTGCTCTTTCCCATGACAGCGTCACAATACCGCACACCGATCATTCAGATGCCGGCACACGCCGGCTCCCCTTTACGTACATGTGCTATTATGTTGGTATAGGTCACATCATGTGTCTACCCTCTCATTATGTAAGGGACATAGGATCTAAGTATCCTATTAAGACACGACTCTATACCCTGTAAACACAATACATTTCAAAGCCCAACTAATGACCTGTCCATATACATGGTGAACCCATCGTATCCAAGGCTATGTACAACAACTTCCTGTCCTAAATGAGGATTTTACATGAGGACATTCTCGTTGGGGAGAAAGTGGCTTGTTTGCTTGGAGATCAAGATCTCCCGGTATTCGCGGTGCAGTGCCATCGGGTTTTGACTTCGTCCAAGATTTCCCCACATAACCATTCTATTTGGATTTGAAGATCTTTGTTGAGTATCGTGATTGTTTAGAAAATATTGGATAGCGTAAGATTTATTCTACCGTACTCCAATAAGGATGTACTCACTATATATATATGCTCACGAGGCTTAGCAATAATCATCTATTCCACCAATCCCTTTCTTTATTCCTCTTACAATCTTTAACTTGTTCATCTCCTCAAACTCGACACATCCTTACTCGGTATGGGCATTCCATCAAGAGGAGCTCCTAACGGCGCCTTCAGGGCCGGTTAGGAGAAAAGGGCTCCCACGCACCACCCCTCATGGGCCGGCCCATCAGGAGCAATTCACTTCGCTTGGGAAATCGCTCGTTATGTTCCGTTCAATGGTTCTTAAAAAATGAAATCTAGTTCGCTGGGTTCGTGTGTTGACCAGTCACAGTTGACCACTTCACCATTGACCGGCTGACCGTTGACCCCCAAAAAATACTTTTTTAGAAAAAGGGAATTAGAAAAATTTCATCAGTTTTTTTAAAAAGTTTTCAAAATTGAAAAAGGTTAATCAATTTTAAAAATATTTCATCGATCTTAAAAAAGTTCATCAATTTTGTAAAAACATCAAGTTTGAATTTTTCTATCAAGTTTTTTTAAAAAAACACCAATTTGAAAAATCATATTTAAAAAAACACAAAATTTAAAAAAGTCCATCAATTTTTTAAAAGTTCATTGATTTAAAAAATCAGAAAAATGAAAAAAATTCATCAAGTTTGAAAAAAAATCAAAGAATTTGAAAAAAGTTTGTAAAATTTGAAAAAAGGGAAAAATAAATAAAAGATATCGTTGAAAACCTAGGTGAAAAGGCAAAAAAATGAAGAGAAAAACAAATGGGCGGGCCCAGTGCTAGACCTAGTGTATAGGGGTGCGCCCCGTACGGAATGCCCTTTAAATGGCGCTTAAGTCACCATATAGGGAATGCCTCCAAGCCGGTGTGGTACTTGAGAAGGTGTAAGATGTCACAGTAGCGGGCCATTAACATTAGTGGGCCAAAGTTGAGGTAACAATGGGAGATCAGAACAACAAATATAGGCTCATCGTGTACGGTCTTAGTCTAGTCTTCTTCCTTTTTAGTTCTTAGGACATCTCTGACGTCGTCCCCAAATCAGACGCACTATATGTCCACGGACATGGATACGGGAGTCATATATCCAAAGCAGTGGATTGAACGCCCACCTCTTTTTTTTCTATGTTCGGAGCACTTAAAAATATAGCAATGGCACATTTCATCCATAAATAACATGAAAATATGCTAATAAAACAATAGTCCAGATATAATAGATATTATATCCGAAATATAACTGGATGTTCAACAAGTTTTTGAAAGTGGTCGCAAAAGTTGGTCATCCAGACCCTATGCCTCATGAGCTTCATCCAACAATGTCTCTGTTGTTTGGTACCGTAAGGCAGCGTGTGGTGGCTATACAACATGATGATTATTAAGGTACGACATTGAATGAATGAATAAATTGATCAACAAGTAGAGCAACTAGAACCAAAACTTACAATCCCCGCTTTTAACACACCTGGTGGCAAGATTCTCTCCACTTGTGTAATCACATGCAATACTTCATGATAAATTTCGAGATGGTGTACCACTGATGATCATGGATCATGTGCAAGTTGTAAGACGTAGAATGCTTTTGCTCATGAAATCAAGAGTGTACATTTAACCAAAACACCCGGCCACCATGCTTCATGCCTAGAAAGTCCATACTTCTGTCCAACCACGCCTAACACAACAACTCATCCTTCATCATCGAGTACCTAGGCATCGTGCTTGCTCCAAAGAAACAAGGAAACTGTCAACAATAGTCTCAATGACATTCGGCTAAACACTTGCCCAGCGTGGTGTCCGGCATGGACGACGCCGACAGAGCAAGCAGGCGCATGGGGTAGGGGGAGAGGTCCAGCAAGGCCTGGACAACGACCGAAGTGGGAGGTTCATGGCGTCGGCTATGAGGGTGCAGATAGAGAGAAGGAGGAAGGGATGTAGTGGGAGAAAAGTGGTTCGGGAGAGGGGATTTGGTTGGACCGAGGTTGTCGGAGTCACACGTGGAGGAGGTTTAGACTTGGAAAAGTGGTTCGTGTTGATGTATTATTATACAAAGAAAAGAAAATGGATTATGTGAACCAACATGTGGCCGGATGGTTAGGAGGACAGTGGTATTTATAGCCTATCAGGGTTCAAGTTGTAGACTTAACATTGGCTCTCGTATTAGTCCTAGATTTATTTCAAACTTTCGGCGATGTTCGTTCAGTGGAAGGAGTCGTCCCGTGGATTGCAAGGTGTTTATGGAACTTCGTAAAATCTGAAGATGCTATGCCGGCCCAGCCTCTCAGAGGTGCTCAAAGGTAGGGTGTGTGTGCGTGCGTGTATGTTCATGTACGTGAGCGACTTCGATTATACTGTATTCAGAAGAAAAAAAATAAGAAAATGGATTTTTTTTGTCGTGTCTAATCCTGCCTTGCCTCCTCCGGGTGAGAGAGTCCGTTTCCTCTCGTGGTAGGTAGCCCCGTCCGGCGGCGCCGATGCTAATACCTTCAATAGCCCCTTGTTGGCTTCACATCCAATTCGAGATAGAAGCGCGGGATCCCCTCGCCGCGCGCCCTATTCTGTGTGGACAGATCCATTGAGAGGCGCCCTTGATTCCTGGCTGTTGTATCATGGGGTTGCTAGCTCTGAAGATGCTCATGTCTAGGCGGCGGGATAGCAAGCATCTTTGCGGCCAGATTAGTAAGTCGTCGCTTAGCTCCTTCTCGGCTTCTCTGTTTGCGTTTCTTTCCAGGGAAAAACCCGATCTTTCTGCTGTGCGGGTGGGGATTGGGGGGTGTGGTAATTGATTATGTTGACCAAAATCCGAAAGCCAGACAGACAATGTTTTTACTTGACCTTAAAATCTTACTTTGGTGCACAGCAGGAATCGTTCCTGTTTCCCCTTCTTCTGTTTTGCGTACTCACTCTGAGACTCTGCAACCGAGCTCCCATTAGTTGATATTCCCTCCGTTCCGTAATTATTGTCATGGTTTTAGTTCAACAATAATGATGGAACCGATGGAATATGAATTAATTAACGTGGGTGTGGCTAGCTCTCGTCTAGATAAAAATTAACTAAGTCTCATCTACAAAATAGAAATAAAAATCCGTACGAATCTTCTCATAAAATCAAATGACATACGAGTTAGATGGAACTTTGTTAAGACGAGAATGAACAAATCCGTTAATTATATCAATTATTGAAGATTTGAGAGGTAAAAGATTCAATGATACTTCATCTGTAAACTAATATAAAAGCGTTTAGATCACTATTTTAGTATTCTAAACGCTCTTATATTAGTTTATGGAAGGAGTACTTCTCTACCATATTTCCTGAGGACCCATCAGTATCCATTCAAACCAGAATAGTCCCTAGGCTTCATAGCATCCAAATGTGAACCAAGGGATGGTGGCTAGGAAAGGGTATGGGTATCACTGGCCGATGGGCTTTACGTTCTGTTGAAATGAACAAAATTGATGGAATATCGGGAATATTGCAGTCTTGTGGTTTTTGAAGTTGCTACAGTCCTTTCGCAAAACTTAGGTAAATAGATTTATGTTTCTGCTTGATTTGGTGTTTTCAATGTTTTTGAAGTTGCTAGTGTCCTTTTCACAAAACTTAGATAAGGGAAGCAAACTAGATTTCTGCGTGTGCTTGAGTTTGTTGTTTTTTATGGTAATGTCTATATTACTAATACCCATGCATGATTTGTTGCAGATAGATTGGTTACTTCAGTGGTTAAAAGAAAGATCTCTTCATGCCAACACAATAACAATCAAGGTTGCAAGAGAGTGGCATTTTCAGGGGCAGACCTTCCAGAGGTACGGCATACTACAATGCTGATAATACTAGTAATTAGAGTAAAACACGACTATGACTATTCTAGCCTCAAAGTGCACAAATTGATATGGACTGATCTTGTAGTGCTGCAATCTCCTGCAGTACGTACTACAACATTAGTTGCTTTGCTCAGTTCTAACTATTCCAGCTCAGAACAAAACTCTCTGTCAAGAGATGAGGGTGAGTTGCTTTGCTATTTTTGTTCGATACATTTTAGCAAGGTAAGAAAGAGAGGTGAGACACATGGATAGACCACCACTAATCCTCACCCTCAATTGAACAAGTTTTAGAACAAATTATTGGTTAATAGGCTTCAGAGCAGCGGCGAGTCTAGTAGGGGGCCTTCAACAGGCTTGAGCCTACCCTCCAGCAAAACAAAAGCTCACCAGTCCATCTAGAGCCCGTTCGCTGTAGCAAAACATACGAGCAATATCTCTCTGTTCGTAACTTTGCACCCAGCCAGCCGTGATGCGTCCAACAGAAGTGCAGAATAATAGTCGCAACCTCGCACGACTGCAGCCCTCAACAGAGGAGTGCACCGACAGTATGGTAGAGGAGCGCGCCGGCAGTAGGGTAGTGGAACGCGGCGGCAGTACCGCAGTAGGGAATTGGAGCGTGCTGGCCGGCCCACAAAGGAGGGAGAAGGCCACAACCTGGGCAGCTCCACAGCTGGGCGCATCCCCGCTTTGGCCACTGGAGGGCCAACCCGCAAGATGTTGGTCTAATTCTTGATTTATTTCGTTAAATTAGTAACACTAATGGCTAGCTCATGAAATGTTAAATAGTTTACTGTTGAATACAGCTTGTTTGCCTATTTACAAAAATAAAGATACTATGAGTATTCTATGAGAAAGAGATATCCACAAGCATAATTTTCAGTAATAATTCTAGTGTTGGGCACTTGGGTATACTTTTCTTTATTTTGGTTTGGAGCCGTTCAACAATATGGCAGTATGAAGCAACACTGATATCATTGTTTTTGCCTTCTTTTGCTGTTTTATTGTTGCTTCTCTCATACTAATGTATTGGTATGTGAATTCCTAGTACATGACACTATTTTCTATGATGATGCTAATTTAGTTTAGTCATCGTTAATTTTGAGCCCACCCTCCATTTCCTTTCTGGATTCGCCACTGCCTCAGAGTAGGATTCTACAAGTGGTTCATAGAAATCAATACGACCTTTTGAAATCTCACACAATACAAGATTGTCTGGCTTGGGCATTCGAGTACATTCCCTTATTTGGGCTTACCACTTGGTACAACACGTCCTATAATTCAAGATTTTGTGACCCTTGGTGGACTGTGTGGAAAGAAGATTAAACGTCTGCTCCCGCTTTTTGACATCTGGTGGCTCTCTAATTATGTTAATTCAGTTATGTCAGCGCTCCCTACATTTTACATAGGCTCTCTTAAGATTTAGAAAAGGACGATCCAGTCAATGGACAGAGCAAGACGCCACTGTCTTTGCGCCAAAGGGAGGATGGCATTGATCAAAAACCCAAATCCTTGGCTATATGGGATATAGTTTGCATGCCAGCAGCTTTTTAAGTTTTACAATTGTGCTAACATTTCTTGGCCGCAGCTGGTTAGGCATGCATATTATCAGAATTTTGTTCCCCACGGCTCATTTTGGTGGCGGGACATTTGTTCTTTTGCTTGGCACTTTCGGGCTATTACCGCACTTGATCCAAGAACTGGCATGACTATACTTCCGTGTGAAGATAAGTGGCATTCTGGAGCTTCACCTCCCGAGATTTTTATAATTTTCTGTTGAGCACAATATATTCCTTGCCCAGGCTGTTCAAACAAAAGATATAACAACTTTGTTCATTCTGCCCCTGTCTGAGCAAGAGTTTGAGGAGCTTTAGGTTGTCTCTGCCCATTCAGATGACTGTTCAGGATGGTCTGTCAGATTCTTGGACGTGCTGTTTAAAACTTCAAATGCTGGGCGTTTTACTCCATCTAGCTACAAATTCCTATTTGCTGGTTTGGAGGTTGACCCAATCTTCTCTAAATTATGGAAAAGCAAATGTATGACCAAGCTGAAGGTGTTTGCTTGGTTATTTTTAATGGATCGGCTCAATAGTAGGGGTCTAATGCTTCGGAAACATTAGCATTTGGAGCCTGGTCCCAATTGTGTGCGCTGCTCTGAGGGAATTATTGAAACAAGGAACCATATCTTCTTTGAGTGTTCTTTTGTAGCTAGGTGCTGGAATTTTGCAGAAGTCACTTGGCTCCCAGGTCTTTCTCTGTTCCATTCTTTCCATGCAACGAAAGCTTCCTTTCAGAGCTCATGTTACATTGAGATCATTACTTGTGTTGCTTGGAATATCTAGAAAGAAAGAAATGGTTTGATTTTTAGCAAACAAGACCAATATTTTCTTCTTGGAAAGCTAGGTTCCTATCTGATCTCAACCTCACTGCTCATCGTTTCAAGCAAACCGAGAAGCAAAAGTTTGAAACTTGGATCTATAGCCTCTGGCCTTGGCTCTTTTTGCTTTTGTTGCTCCTCGGGGTTTCTAGCTATCTAGTTCCCCACTGAATTGTTAGCCTTGTTAACCTACATGTAACCTTTCTGTTTTATGTACTATATTTATTAATAGAAAATTACCCTTGGGGGTTCCCCCAGGATTTCATGGTAAAAAGAATAGTAGGAAAGTACCGACAACACAGTTTTTTGTGAACTAAATCTTACTCCCTCCGTCCGAAAATACTTGTCATCAAAATGGACAAAAAGGGATGTATCTAAAACTAAAATACATCTAGATACATCCCCTTTTATTCATTTTGATGACAAGTATTTCCGGACGGAGGAAGTATAAAGAAACATCCTGCACATGCTCACCCCATTGAAACAACCACTTGCCTGTACAATTCCCCTTGTAAACTTTTCTCCAATGTTTGTGTCTATAGGACATCTGGCGCCATATACATTCCCTACTGCCGCTGCGAGATGCTGCCCGTGTTGCCTGCGTATCTCATGCATTTTTACGTTCCTGGAAATGCCATCCCAACCTCTCCTTCACTAGGAAAGCACTGGGCCTGAATGGAATTCCACGTCAAAGTGATGTAATTGCAAGGGATCTCACTATGAAAGTCGACCACATTCTCAAAAAACACTCAGGCAAAGGAGTTAAGAAATTCAGGATCGAATTACACATTCCAGTTGATCCCTGCTATCTTAATAGCTGGCTTCAGATTGCTGCTGAACTACGGATTGAGGAACTCGCCGTTGTTCTACCTTCAACCTGCAATGCAAATGACTACGATTTCCCTTGTGCACTTTTTGTTGATGATGGGTGTAGAAACGCAATAGAGCATCTCTGCCTTGGCGGTTGTGCCTTCCATCCCACAGCTGGATTTGGTTACTTGAGAAAGCTGCGGCTGTTTTGGGTGCATATTACGGTGGATGAATTAGAATGCCTTATTTCCAAATCTCCAGCTTTGGAGCACTTGGCACTCAAGTATTGCTATACGATCACTTACCTGAAGATACCTAGCCTGCTACAGCATCTCAGCTACCTGATGGTGGCTGCATGCGCTAATCTGCAGACAATAGAGTGTAAAGCTCCAAATCTCTCCACTTTTTACTTCAGTGGTCGACAAGTTGAACTTCTGTTTGGATGTTCAGTTCAAGTGAAGACCATGGAAATGCGTTGTTCTACTCAGTGTAACACCATTTATAATGCTTGTGCCAACCTGCCATCCATTGTGCCAAATATTGAAACTCTCAGCATATCTTCTGTTAGTGAGGTAAACTGCGGAACTTTTGATTATCATATATACCTTGAAATGTTACTAATGTGAGGCGTATTCTTGAAGGTGGTCAATACACCAATCGTGCCTGTAAAATTCCTCCACCTCAAGTATCTGTCTATTTCTCTTGAAGGAAATGGGGCTTTTTCCCCAGACTATGATTACTTTTCTCTGGTTTCTTTGCTGGATGCTTGTCCTGTCTTGGAAACTTTCAACTTGTTTGTAAGTCGCTCTTTCATCTTGAATCATATCTACTGTCTAGTATCTTTGGTGGTACGATCCAAGTATCTTGGTTTTTCACATTGTCAGGGACACTGATATTGAACATTGCGCATGCAGGTTTCACAGGATCGCATGAAACACGATTCGGTTCTTGGAGACCCGTCGTCACGTCTTAGGCAGATGCCTGAATACCGCCACGACAACATTAAGAATGTGAAGATTATTGGGTTTTGCTCTGCGAAGAGCATGGTCGAGCTGGCATGCCATATTCTCGAGAATGCAACATCACTCGAGTGCCTTACTTTGGACACGATACGTGCTGTTTTTAGTATTGACAGACACATTCACAAAACCGGTGAATGTGGCCACATAGGCAGGCATATGATCAGAGAAGCACGTAAGGCGCTCTTGGCTGTCAAAAGATATATTGTGGGAATAGTTCCCTCCACAGTCAAGTTAAATGTCCTGGAGCCTTGCAAGCTATGCCATGCTTTGGCTGTTTAGCTGTGGTAATATCATAATTTTGTAAATTACATTGTGGACCGAACACTGTTGCATGAGTTGCGACTTGCAGAAACACCCATGTAGAAGCATAGGGGCAAGCAATTATGGTATTTTGATATATGAGAGAAGATATCAGAAACTATTTAGTATTATAGTTGTTGATATATTTTCTTATAAAACTTGGTCAAAACTTACAGCATTTGACTCGAGACAAAAGTTATAGGCCTTCTCTGGGGAGACAAGGGAGTATCATGTAACTGAGATGTGCTATGCAGTTATCCCAACAATCTTGTTTATCTTTGTCCATGAAATTATTGTTTTTGATCTTTATTTTTATTTTCACATATGCTGTGATTTGGTTCTTGTATTTTGTGTAATCAGCTTGACATGTGTTGTGCTTGAGGTATACTGTGATGATGTTTGATGAAAACCAGAAATTTTGGCTCTGGTATTTGCCTGATGAGAAAACAATCAAATAAAAAGCAGAAGCCTAAAAATGGGGATAGTACATGGAACTAAAAATTATTATAGACAATTACACATGTTTGAGAGCCGTGTAGCATCAACAATGGTGCCCAGATCAGCAGGGTTCATTTTACATCGCCTCCAAATCAGTGCTGAATCGTCTCCCTTGTTGATTCAGAGAACATCTACTCTAGTGGTACAGATTGCAGAAATGGTGGCTGGATCATCGCCCCTCGCCGCGGGCGTTGAGCTGGGAGAAGACCTGGCTGTCGGCGAGGTCGGTCATGCTCAGGCCCGTCTCGTCCGCGTCGTCCATCACAAGCTTCAAAATATCGGATATCGGGTTCGTATCGGTTTGGCTTTGACATATCGGATGTCGGATATCGGGTGATATATCGGATGATATGTAGATATATCGAAGAAAACATGTCTAGTTTTTTTCATTCTTCTTATTCAAAACATGTATTTTTTAGTAAAACAAAATGTATGATGTCAATGCTTCAACATGACACATTTAGGTTCCTAGTTTATTAACTCGTTGATTAAGAAACTATTAAGGAAAGATTCACAAAATTCTTAACCTATGATTAAAAAAATACGATATGTATGCATTTGTACGAAACATTGCGCATGACTTTGATAATATATGCTGAAGTTGTAAGTGCATAATATTATTTCACTATTATTTAATAAAGAATTATTGTTATCTACGTATCGTGCTATATCGGTGGACATATCGGGCTAGATATCGGCCTTATCGGTTGACATTTCGGTCCATATCAGGTGATATGTTTGAAAATGATATTTACAAAATGATATGTTATGTATATATCGATAGAGCCCCAAAAATGATATATCGGCCTTTATATCGGTCATATCGGCCTTAAAAGCTTGGTCCATCATCAGCAGGCTTGTATATTTATCTAGGATGTGTAACATGTATGCAATATTCATCATCAGCAGGCTTGTATTTTTATCTAGGATGTGTAACATGTATGCAATATTTTGAACCAACTTCCTCTATCTTGAAAAGTAACAGCCAAAAATATTTATTGAGTTCCGCCTCAATGTCTCCAACATCATCTATTCAAGAATGGAGGGGCTGTAGTTATGTATATCGAATCAACTAAATTAGAAATCACAATAGAGAGTTCTCGCCAAAAAAAAATCACAATAGAGAGAATTTAAATATATACGTATATGCAACCAGGAAAAAAAAGTTTTGCGAGTTTGTGTTAAAAAAAGTTGTTCACGGACAATTAAACGGGCCAAAAATTTACATGCCAAAGTCTGGCCGGATCCCCTAAAAAAAAAAAGTCTGGCCGGATGGCCGCGCAAACGAATAATCCTGCCTTGCTTTGCCCTGTTTTTTTTTTTTTTTGAAGGGTTGCTTTGCCCTGTTGCGGGGGTGAGAGTCCGTTTCCTCTCGTGGTGGGGTGGGTAGCCCCGTCAGGCGGCGCCGACGCTATTTCCTCGGCCGCGCCTTGTTGGCTTCGCCTCGAATTCGAATTAGAGATAGAAGCGCGGGATCCCCTCCCCGCGCGCCCTATTCTGTGTGGACAGATCCATTGGCATATACGGAGTAGAAGAGGAACAGAGGTTGAGCCCTTTTTGGCGCGCTCGATTTCTCGCTTTCGTATCATGGGGTTGCTAGCTCTGAAGCTGCTCATGTCCAGGCAGCGGGGCAGCAAGCATCTCGGCGGCCAGATTCAAGCCCGCAGTAAGTCGTCTCTTAGCCCCTTCTCGGCTTATTTGTTTGCGGTTTCTGTCCCGGAGGAAAAAAAAACTGATCTTTTGGGGATTAGTTACTACTTAGACCTGAATTCTTGCCAGGCCTGAATTCTTTTGGGGATGAACCAAAACGCTCCTTTTTGGTAAGATAAGAGGAAGTTTTTGGAGGCAATCAAGGAAAAGGCCCCTGGCATGGACGGTTATAACACCTCCTTTTAGTTGCAGTGATGATCTGATACAGGAGATCGGCGACATCGTAAACCACCAGATCTCCTCCCTTCCCATTAAGTATTAGGGATTACCACTAAGCACGAAGAAACACAGAAAGGAAGATTTTCACGGTTTGATTGACAAGCTAAGAGACAAGTTGCCTGCTTGGACTACTTGACTTTTATACATCAGAATGATGCATGCAGCCATATTATGAACTAAAGTGCGGAAAAGAGCCTTCTTAGGGAAGGGGACTGATGTTGTTCATGGTGTTCATTGGCAAATGGATTAATGGATTCACAATTGAAGAACTTGCTACGGAGATTTTCCACTTGGTTCATCCAGAAACCAGAGTGAAGAGAACGGTCATTGATGCCATGACCAATGGCAGATGGATTAAGGATATCAAGAAACCAATCAATGTACTTTTCTTTGTGCAGGCGCTTGCATTGTGGGATATCCTCTCTCAAGTTCATCTTAACCGTACCTGAATGCTACTGACTCTTGGAATTGGAAGTGGGAGGCCAAGGAAGTTTTCTCCGCAAAGTCTGTTTACAAGGCGTTTTTAGCACTTCGATCACTAACCTATCGGCTGATGCAATCTGGTAGTCTTGGGCTCCACTTAAATGCAATTTTTTCTTATAGTTAGTCGTTCGTGGAAGGATATGGACGACAGAACCTCCCTCATAACAAGCTATGTTTCTTCTACTCTTCTGTGATATGGTTCAGGAAAACATCCATCACATGTTCATGGAGTGCGCAGTCGTGAACTCTGCATTGGGCTGATCTGCAGGAGGTCATCCCACAAATGGATTCAAATTTGATCATGCTTATCACCTGTAGCATCTAGTGGCATTCGGCAGATCTAGGCTGCAAGGTGACAAGATAATTTTTTTTGAAAAGAATTGATCTAGCAGTGGAAGGGAAGAGTTTTTTTTATAATATCTTCAAACCAATACAGCATATCGTTGATCTGATCAAAGCTTTGGGCGGTGGCTAGCCCGTGATGTTTTCCTTTGTACCGAAAAAGGCTTTCGCCCCGCTTTATATATAAAGCAAACCGCCCAAGCAACAGAGAACACAAAAGTTCACACCACACACACACACACACACAGAACGAAAGTACGAGGGTCTTACTCTTTCTGTTTTGTGGTTGTTTCTGCATTGTCGTTGGTCTTGTCAGGTCCTTTGCTGGTAGTTTTCATTTTGGTAGAAGGTCGTATTCGGCTTTGTCAGGTCGCCCGTAACCTTTCTATAGCTTCAACTTCTCCTTTCTTAACATATCCTACATGCAGTTCTCCTGTATGGTTCGGAAAATTATGTTGATCAAAGTCTGAAAGCCTGACAGACAATGTCTTTTACTTGACCTTAAAATCTTACTTTGGTGGACAGCAAGATTGATCCCTTTTTTTCTTTCTGTTTTGCGTAGTCACTCAGGGACTCTCCAACCGAGCTCCCGTTGGTTCAGAATGAATTAATTATTGAAGATTTGGAGAGGCAAAAGATTCAATGATACTTCTCTACCATAGATCCTGAGCCAGGAGTATCCATTCAAACCAGACTTGTCCCTAGGCTTCATGTGGTAACATTCAAATGTAAACTGAGCGATGGGGGCCAGGAAAGGGTAGTGGTATCACTGTCTGATGGGTTCTACATTCCTTTGAATTGAACAGAATTGATGGGACTTCTGGAATATTGCAGTCTTGTGATTTTTGAAGTTTCTAGTGTCCTTTCACAAAACTTAGATAAGGGAAGCAAACTAGTAGATCTCTGTGTGTGCTTGAGTTTGGTGTTTTTGAAGCTGCTAGTGTCCTTGTGCAAAATTTAAATAAGGGAAGCAAACTAGATTTCTGTGTGCTTGAGTTTGTTCTTTTCGATGGTAATATCTATATTATTATTAATATCAATGCATGATGTGTCGCAGATAGATCGGTAGCTTCAGCAGCTAAAAGAAAGATCTCTTCATGCCAACACAGTAACCTTCAAGGTTGCAAGAGAATGGCATTTTCAGGGCCAGACCTTCCAGAGGTACAGCATACTAAAATGTTGATAATACTCGTAGTTAAAGTAAAACATGACTATGACTGTTCTAGCCTCAAAGTGCACAAATTGAGCTATGCTAACTAAATAAACAAAATATGGACTGATCTTGCAGTGCCGCAATCCCCTTCAGTCCTACTACAACATTAGTTGCTTTGCTCAGTTCTAACTATTTTATCTTAGAATAAATCACTATAAGAGTTACTCTGTAATACAGGGCTGTACCCGAGAAATCGGACGACCTTATAGCTATTAAAGAGCAATGATTGAAAAAATGTTCTGTATATCTAGCTAAGTATCATGCTTCACTATGAAATAAATTTTATAAAGAAACATCGTGCACATGCTCACCCCCATTGAAATAACCACTTGTCTCTACAACTCCCCTTGTGAACTTTTCTCCAATGTTTGCGTGTACAGGACATCTGGCGCCATATACATTCCCTGCTGCCGCTGCGAGATGCTGCCCGTGTTGCCAGCGTATCTCATGCATTTTTACGTTCTTGGAAGTGCCATCCTAACCTCACCTTCAGTAGGAAAGCACTGGGCCTGAATGGAATTCCATGTCAAAACGATGTAATTGCAAGGGATCTCACGATGAAAGTTGATCACATTCTGAAAAAACACTCAGGCAAAGGAGTTAAGAAATTCAGGATCGAATTATACATTATAGTTGATCCCTGTTATCTTAATAGCTGGCTCCAGATTGCCACTAAACTACGGATTGGGGAACTCGCCGTTGTTCTACCTTCAACCTACAATGCAAACTGCTATGATTTCCCGTGTGCACTTTTTGTTGATGATGGGTGTAGAAACACGATAGAGCATCTCTGCCTTGGTGGTTGTGCCTTCCATCCGACGGCTGGATTTGGTAACTTGAGAAGGCTCCAGCTATTTTGGGTTCGTATTACGGTGGATGAATTAGGATGCCTAATTTTCAATTCTTCTGCTTTGGAGCACTTGACACTAAAGTATTGCAATACGATCACTTACCTGAAGATACCTAGCCTGCTACAGCATCTCAGCTACCTGATGGTGTCTGAATGCACTAAACTGCAGTTGATAGAGTGCAAAGCTCCAAATCTCTCCACCTTTTATTTCAATGGTGGACAAGTTAAACTTCTGTTTGGAGATTCAGTTCAAGTGAAGACCATGGGAATGTGTTGTTTTGCTCCGTGTAACACCATCTACAATGCTCGTGCCAACCTGCCATCCATTGTGCCCAATATTGAAACTCTTAGCATATCTTCTGTTAGTGAGGTATACTACAAAACTTTTGATTATCAGATATAACTTGGAATGTTACTAATGTGAATTATATTCTTGAAGGTCATTAATACACCAATTGTGCCTGTCAAATTCCTCCACCTCAAGTATTTGTCTATTTCTCTTGAAGCCGAACATGGGGCTTTCCCCCCCCAGTCTACGATTACTTCTCTCTGGTTTCTTTTCTGGATGCTTGTCCTGTCTTGGAAACTTTCCACTTGGCTGTAAGTCACGTTTTCATCTCAAAAGATATCTACTCTAGTTTCTTCGGTTGTATCATCAATCCAAATATCTTCTTGGTTTTTACATTATCAGTCGATGGTCATATTAATTTTGATCCTATGCAGGTGTCGCAGACTCGCATGAAGCATGATTCGGTTTTCGGAGACCCGTCACATCTTAGGCAGAGGCGAGAATACCGCCATGAGAACATCAAGACTGTCAAGATCTCTGGGTTTTGCTCTGCAAAGAGCATGGTTGAGCTGACATGTCATATTCTTGAGAATGCAACATCACTAGAGTGTCTTATGTTGGACACGATAGATGATGTTGACGATATTGGTAGGCACGTTCATGAAACCGGTGAGTGTAACCCCATTGGTAGGCATATGATCAAAGAAGCCCGTGAGGCTCTCTTGGCAATTGAAAGGTATATTATGAAAAAAGTTCCCTCCACAGTAAAGTTAAATGTTCTAGAGCCTTGCAGGCGATGCCATGCTTTTGCTGCTTAGATGTGGCAATATCATAATTTAGTAGATTATACATTGTGGACCAAATATTGTTGCATGATGCAATATTTCACTGTGACAATGTCATAATTGAATTTATTGTTTATTACTCCCTCGGTTCCATAGTTGTCGTTAATTTAGTACAACTTTGTACTAAATCAGCGACAACTAATATGAAACGGAGGTAGTACTTTTTAGTTACAACTTACGGCGCTATTGGTTCCTTTGGTTTTTCTATTTTAAATGGGTTGTGTTAAGGTACTATCATGCTGTTGATGAGAATAGGAAGATCTGGGTTTTTAATTGCTTGGTGAAAAGAAAAGTTGTGGCATTTTAATAAACTCTAAAAATAAATATTGCTGGTCCATAGTTCACTCCCACATGTGCAGGTAGAAATCTTCAGAAAATTTAGAACATTGAAAGTAAGCCTTGAGTTTAGTGTGATGAGTCACTGTTGTGTATCCGTGCATTGCCCAAATCAGTGTTTTTTTTTTCAGGTGTTCACATTAAACGGCCGATGCAGTCTTCTCAAGAAGCACATTCCACACTGAAAAGGCTCCACTTGGATTTTTTTGGAAAAAATTCCCATTTATTCAAAAAATGTTAACACTTTCTGAAAAATAAACATGTTTTGATTTTTGATGAACAAAATTTGATTTTTGGATGAACATTTTTTGCATTTAATGAACAAAATTTAAGTTCAATGAACATATTTTGAATTCACTGAACATTAAAAAAATCATAAACATTTTTTGAATTTGATGAACAAGTGTTGAATTTGATGAACAAAATTTGAATTTCAGAAAATTTTAACCAATTTGTAAAAATGTTTGAATTTTTAAAAATTCATTAATTTGAAGAAAAAAATCCCAGATTTTGGAATTTTTTGTGAATTAGGAAAGGGAAAAATAAAAAAGAAAAGAAAAACAAAAATTCAAAGAGAAAGGGAAAAAACAAAAGAAAAAATAAAAATAAAAACCAGTTTGAGAAAGTTTTAGTACCTTCCCAAAATCAAAAAGGGCTAGTTGGGGCGGCCCAAACATATGTAGCATGAAGGGGGAATGAGGGGATGAGCACGGTCGCTACAGAGCGAAGGTGTAACATACAAAAATGAATAAAAAAAGAAACAACAAAGAGAAAAATAACAAGTAAAAAAATAAAATGAAGGCGTCGTCGTCTTTTTACAACTTGCCTTATCAATTAGAAATTGTAAGAATGCCCAGTTTGATCTTGAGTGGAACAACAATAAAATTCGAAGCTTAAGTTTTTTTTTTGACGAGAAACGTATAGCTCGGACACAAGGTTTCTCACACGTCCAGAAAAAGAAGGCCCAATAGACAAAAGACCCTCCCTCACGCTCAGCCCATGGTGCATCCCTGCCCAATAGAAGGAAAAAAAAAACAAGATCAGGCTGGTTGCACTGGGCTGAGACGATTTTTTTTGTCCAAAAGGACCACCTGACCAGATGAATTGACAAAAATGACTACCTATGAATCAATTTGACAAAAAATACCCCCTCAGCGGTGGCGGCAGGCGCGGCAGGCGACACGTGGCGCCTGCTGCCACGCAACGAGGCGGCCAACAGCCTAGAACGTGTTTTTGTTGCGGGACGAAACGGGCTAGAGCATGTGGGCCAGGCCGACAGCGCGTGCTGCACGTGGGCCGAGACCCCGAGCCATGCCGCCACTCCATGAGGCGGCAACGCTGTTGCTGCGGCATTGCCACGCGACAACTTTGTTGTGGCAGACGACGATGATTCCCACGCCAACGATGCTGATTTCCACGGGCGGGAATCCGATGTTGTGCGGTGATTCGTATGCCCCCGAGAATCACTCACTCTGCTGGCTTTTGCTTTAGCGGACGCGACTGCTTCAGTCACTCAGCACTGCTTTTGCTTTAGCGGACGCGACCACATCAGTCACTCAGCACTGCTTTTGCTTCAAAGGACGCGACGGCGCTGCGAGAATTAACTCACTCGGTGCGGGAGTCCGAGGCTGCAGTAGGATGAGTTTTAACCTGATCTGCCGACACTACAGGGATCCTCTTCCTTTTATATGCCATACTTCTGCTCCGTGCGCAAGCATACTCTCTGTGACCTCGTTCCTCTCCTTTTCTCTCTAATTCTCTAAGTACAGAGAGAGAAAAAAAGCTCAGTAGGCACTTTCACTCGTGATTTAGGGTGATTTAGAGTTGGATTTTGAAGATGATAAAGTTGAAGAAAAGATAGATCAAGGTAAGATCTATCCATTTTTGTTTGTTTCGTTCGCATGCATGATGTTTTTACTCTTTTTGATGAGTTCATAACTAAGTATTCTATGTTGTGTTAGGCATTATTTCATCACTTTTTGAGTCATTTTAGAGCTATAGGAGTAGGAATTGCGGTGCGAAGTGAACTACGAAGTTGAAGATCGAGGTATGAGCTTTGCTATACATAGATTTTTTTTTGTGCATGCACAATGGTAATTAGTTAGTCTTTTAGCTCGTCATTAGCTATGCGATGTTAGTGCTTGGAAGTTAGAAATAATTTCAGACAACATATGTTGCATTTATACTATTTTTTGACAAGAATAGGTTGAAGATGTCGTATTAATGTTAGCTGCGTCCATTAGTATTAATTCGTAATTAGTACTTTTGTTGAACATTTAGGTTAGGTTAGAGCCAGAATTGGACATTAAATATTGTAGGGCATTATTAGTTTGTACCGTCTTATTGTAGGACATTATGTTCTATCTTAAATTTATGTTGTAATTGTTGCATGACGTTCGATAATTAGTTTGTATTATTAAAGTGTTTTCGGATGGGGAGAGAAGGAAAAATTGCCGGGAAAGAAAATGACGGAAATAATTTATGCGGGAAAGAAAATACCACATTTTATTCCAAAACTATTTTTTTTCGTCCTAATGCTTTGATCCGAGCAAGGCAAACTCATACAAACGAAATTTTAGGTGGGAAATACGCGTGATCCAAAATAGTGCAACCAGTGCATGCATGAGTGCTGTCGCCCAGGCTGCAGCAATAGACTGAAGCAAAAGCAGCGCTGAGTGATTGATGCAATTGCGTCCTCTGAAGCAAAAGCCAGCGCTGAGTGAGTGATTCCCGTGCTGAATATTAGTTGGGCTATAGGCCCATTTAAAAATTTCAGAAAATCCCTAAGGGTCCATGCTGTCAAGGGAGTGGTGGAAAGTTTAGTCCCACATGGCTAGTTGATAGAGATGTACACCAACTTATAAGATGAGCTCTTCTCCCACTAGTATGAGTTGGTGTGAAGGAATGAGAGGTGTTCCACACGCGCTCCTCCGCCGCCCGCCTCGCCACGACGCGCCGCGGGTTGCGGGAATAAGCCAAGCCGATGCAATGTTTTGCCGGTCAAAATTGGAGAGTTCATTACAGACACAAAATGAATGTGAGACGTCATATTCATTGCGGAAATGGAAACGTCCATAATAAATACATTTTATTGTGGAGATGGAAACATCTGAAATTAAACGTGTTTATTATGGAGATGAAACGTTTGCAATTAAACGTGTTTATTGCTGGACCGTTCTCCTACCCGACTTGCTATATATATATATGAGGCATCGCAGCTCAGTCATATACACAACACTTCACACCTCAATTGCTCCCTGGTCGTTCCTTCCACTGCTGCTGCCTTCGGTGATCCCATCCCGTCTACCGCGTACACGGCTGCCGGGAGAGCAGGCCTCCGAAACCCCGCTTCTCCAGATCCTGTATGGGAGAGAGGCGATTAGGTTTTTGGGGAGCGTCTCCTACGTGACTGCTCACCTCTGTTCGACTACTTCCTCTACGCCGACTACTTTCGCGTCACCTTCGTCTTCACCATGAGCATTAACGTCGATCGCGCGGCTGCCGAGAAGGCCGCTGCTGATAAGAGGATCGCCGACGAGGCCAACGCCTCTGCTGCTGCTATGGCCGACTGGCCTACTGGAGGGTATAACATATTTACCCCGCTCCTATTTATTTTCATGTGTGCAGTACTAGTGGTTTGCGTAGATGTTTCTACTATCTGCCTAGTACGTGCGTACATCATCAAAATTCAGTATGTCATTAGCACTGCTTATGTCATGTTCATGATTTATTATTGGATTAAATTAATCAAACAATTGCTTAATTTCTCAACGATCCAAAAACCTAATATGTGTAGGCAATTTTTGATCCATGGTTTTGCTGTTGCATTGAAACCAGCCCCTTTTACGGGGATGTACTTTAAGCGTTGGCAGACCAAAACTGTTTTATGGCTCACGGGGACGTACATTAAGCGTTGGCAGACCAAAACTGTCTTATGGCTCACGGCGATGAACGTGTTCTGGGTCGCCGGTGTTACTCCCACGGGAACGATCGCTCCCGAACAGGAGAAAGCGTTCAGGGAGGTCGTCTTTGTTGGATGCTTCTGAGCGTGATCGGAGATAAGCTGGTTGATGCATACTTACATATGCGGGTTGCCAAGGACTTGTGGGAGGCGCTTGAATCTAAATTCGGCGCAACGGATGCTGGGAACGAGATGTATATTATGGAGCAGTTCCACGCTTACAAAATGGTCGAAAATCGTTCTGTATCGGAACAGGCTCATGAGATACATTGCATAGCTAAGGAGCTCGAGCTTCTCAAGTGTGTGCTGCCGGGCAAATTTGTCGCGAGTTGCATTATCGCTAAGTTACCTAATTCCTGGAGGAACTTTGCCACTACTCTAAAACATCATAGGCGTGAATTCTCAGTTGACGATGTCATTGGCCATCTGAGTGTCGAGCAGAATTCGAGGGCAAAGGACTCGCACGGAAAAGGGACCGAAGGGACCTCTGTCGCAAATGTGGTGCAGAAGAACTTCAACCCCCACAATCCCAAGGGAAAGACTGGTGTCCAACAGAATACCGAGTTTAAGAAGAAGGGCAAGAAGACCTTCAAGAAAGATAAGAAGAAGGGTGGATGTTTCACTAGTGGTTCAGATGAACATTGGGCTGCTAAGTGCCCAAACAAGTTTAAGAAGTCAGGACAGGACTCCAAGACTGTCAACATGATTGTGAGCAATGATGAGAGTGGGCCATCTGGGTACGGTAATTTCTTTACTGTATTTTCAGTTTGCCAGTCTACCAATTGGTGGATTGACACAGGTGCAAATATTCATGTGTGTGCTGACATTTCATTGTTTTCTTTTTATCAGGCCATAGGGAACGGGTCCGTACTGATGGGTAACGACGCGAGTGCTTCTGTTCATGGTGTTGGAACGGTCAATCTGAAGTTTACTTCGGGAAGGATCGTGCAACTGAAGAACGTGCAGCATGTCCCCCCATCAAAAAGAATCTTGTTAGTGGTTCCCTTCTATGTAGAGAAGGGTTTAAGTTGATATTCGAGTGTAATAAAGTAGTTGTTACGAAATATGGACTCTTTGTTGGAAAAGGTTATGAATGCGGAGGTCTATTCTGCTTTTCCCTCGCAGATTTTTGTAATAAAGCCGTGAACAATATTCATTCGAGTGTTAATGAAACAGAAGTTTGGCATTCACTTCTTTGCCACATTGGTTTTGGTAGTATGACACGGTTAGCAAAATTGAATTTAATCCCAAGTTTCACTTTAGCCAAAGGTTCTAAGTGCCATTCGTGTGTGCAAGCAAAGCAACCTCGCAAGCCCCATAAGGCTGCGGAGGAGAGACATTTGGCGCCATTAGAACTCATACATTCTGATCTTTGTGAGATGAATGGTGTATTGACTAAAGGTGAAAAAAGGTACTTCATGATGCTGATAGATGATTCTACTAGATATTGCTATGTATATCTTTTAAACACTAAAGATGAGGCTCTACACTACTTTAAAATCTATAAGGCAAAAGTTGAGAATTAATTTGAAAATAAAATAAAATGAGTCCGGTCAGATCGTGGTGGAGAGTATTTCTCTAATGAGTTTGATTCTTTCTGTGCGGAACACAGAATTATTCATGAGAGGACGCCTCCCTATTCATCTCAGTCAAATGGGGTTGCCGAATGGAAAAACCGTACTCTAACAGATTTTGTTAATGCCATGTTAGATACATCTGGTTATCCAAGGCATGGTGGGGGAGGCTATATTGACATCATG
This sequence comes from Triticum urartu, assembly GCF_003073215.2. Classification (NCBI taxonomy): domain Eukaryota; kingdom Viridiplantae; phylum Streptophyta; class Magnoliopsida; order Poales; family Poaceae; genus Triticum; species Triticum urartu. The sequence continues at coordinate 632,382,696 of NC_053026.1, forward strand.
TCATGTCCTGAATAAAGTTCCGACAAAAGACAATGAGATCACTCCCTATGAACAATGGGAAAAGAGAAGAACGACACTCTCATACTTACGCACTTGGGGTTGCTTAGCGAAAGTCAGTGTGCCAATCCCCAAAAAGCGTAAGCTTGGACCAAAGACCGTGGACCGCGTTAATTTGGGCTACGCTAAGAATAGCGTCGACTATAGATTTCTGGTAGTGAAATCTGAGGTACCTAACATGAAGGTCGGTACGATTGTGGAGTCTAAAGATGCTACATTCTTTGAGGATATTTTTCCTATGAGAGATATGCAAAGCACTTCTAGGCTGGAATCTAATGAGACTCCTAAACCTGCCATTCCGATGGAATATTATGAACAGACACATGATGGAAATCCTGAGGAGGATGACAAGGAAACCCTTGGTAGGGGCAAGAGACAGAGGACTGCAAAGTCTTTTGGTGATGATTTCCTTGTATACCTTGTGGATGATACTCCCACTTCTATTTCAGAAGCTTATGCGTCTCCGGATGCTGACTACAGGAAAGAAGCGGTCCGTAGCGAGATGGACTCCATCATGGCTAACGGGACATGGGAAATCACTGAACGCCCCTATGGCTGTAAACCATTGGGATGTAAATGGGTGTTCAAAAAGAAGCTTAGGCCCAATGGTACGATTGAAAAGTACAAGGCAAGGCTTGTGGCCAAGGGCTATGACCAGAAAGAAGAGGAATATTTCTTCGATACTTATTCACCTGTGGCCAGACTGACCACCATTCGAGTATTACTCTCGTTGGCGACCTCGCATGGCCTTCTAGCCCACCAGATGGATGTTAAGACGGATTTCCTGAATGGAGAGCCACACAAGGAAATCTACATGCAACAGCCATATGGATTTGTGATAGATGGTCAGGAAGGAAAAGTGTGTAGGTTGCTGAAATCTTTGTATGGCCTGAAACAAGCACCTAAGCAATGGCATGATAAGTTTAATACAACTCCATCATCTGTTGGTTTCGTTGTTAATGAAGCTGACAAATATGTATACTATCACCATGGTGGGGGTGAAGGAGTTATACTGTGCTTGTATGTTGATGACATACTAATATTTGGAACCAACCTCAAAGTCATTGAGGAGGTCAAGTCGTTTCTATCTCAGAACTTTGAGATGAAAGAACTTGGTGTGGCTGATGTTACTTGAACATCAAGCTATTGAGAGATAATGAGGGTGGGATTACACTTCTGCAATCCCATTATGTTGAGAAGGTGTTGAGTCGTTTTGGATATGCTTACTGCACGCCATCTCAAACACCATATGATCCTAGCGTGTGATTCGAAAGTCCAAAGGCACGGCTATAGATCAATTAAGATACTCTCAAATCATTGGTTCACTTATGTACCTAGCAAGAGCTACGAGGCCTGACATCGCTTTTCCTATGAGCAAACTGAGTCGGTTTGTTTCAAAACCGAGTGATGTACATTGGCGTGCTGTTGAAAGAGTTATGCGCTATCTAAAGGGTACTATGAACTATGGACTTCACTATACCGGATACCCGTCGGTACTTGAAGGGTATAGTGACGCGAATTGGATCTCTGATGCTGATGAGATGAAGGCTACAACTGGGTATATGTTTCCTGGAAGTCTTGCAAGCAAACGATCTTAACGAGATCGACAATGGAAGTAGAATTAATAGCATTAGACACGTTTGGTGTCTAAGAAGGATGGCTTCAAGATCTTTTGATGGACTTGCCAGTGGTTGATAAACCGGTTTCGGCTATCCTTATGAACTATGATAATCAGACTGTCATCACTAAGGTGAAGAGTTCAAAGGACAACATGAAGTCCAACAAAAACATAAGAATGAGACTAAAAGTTGTCAGAAAACTAAGAAACGCCGGAGTGATAGTGTTGGAATATGTCCAAACGGCTAAGAATCTGGCAGATCCCTTTACAAAAGGGCTGTCGCATGTTGTGATAGATAATGCATCTAGGGAGATGGGTATGAGACCCGCATGAGTTGCCATGGTAGTAACCCAACCTTTGTGATCGGAGATCCCGTGAAGTAGGACCTGGGAAAACAAGCTAGTGGTTAACTGAGGAGAGTATTTTAACTAACCCACTCCGTTGGAGATGCACAACTCTCGGTAACTGTATGGCAGGTTGACTTTTGTCTTAATGTGTTCCAAGGCTTGTAAAGGCAAGATGCTATCCTATAGAGCGATCTTTGGAAGAACACACCTATATGAGCCTGACTACTGGTCATAGTCTATGAGAATAGGGTGATCTCTAGTAAGTTCATGAACAGGCCAGGAGTGACCCATATGCTCCACCCGAGGGGTCAGCCTTTGGCAGCCTAGTACTGGTAAGACACTTGGTGAAACTCCTTCACGCCAAATTGACAATTCAAGGCCCAGTCCATTGTTCAGTTGTGGAGGAGTGTAGCTATTTGTTCTAGGTGGATGTTCAACCTTAACGGGTCTCCACTGAAAATACTGGTATATCAAAATAGAGTTTGGAACGGAGGACAAAACCATGGGCCTTCGGGATCTGGTGGGGGATTGCTGAATATTAGTTGGGCTATAGGCATTTAAGAATTACAGAAAATCCCTAAGGGCCCATGCTGTCAAGGGAGTGGTGGGAAGTTTGAAGGAAATATGCCCTAGAGGCAATAATAAAGTTGTTATTTATATTTCCTTATATCATGATAAATGTTTATTATTCATGCTAGAATTGTCTTAACCGGAAACTTAGTACATGTGTGAATACATAGACAAAATGAGTGTCACTAGTATGCCTCTACTTGACTAGCTCGTTAATCAAAGATGGTTAAGTTTCCTAGCCATCGACAAGAGTTGTCATTTGATGAACGGGATCACATCATTAGAGAATGATGTGATTGACTTGACCCATCCATTAGCTTAGCACGATGATCTTTTAGTTTGTTGCTATTGCTTTCTTCATAACTTATACATGTTCCTATGACTATGAGATTATGCAACTCCCGAATACCAGAGGAACACTTAGTGTGCTATCAAACATCACAACGTAACTGGGTGACTATAAAGATGCTCTACAGGTGTCTCCGATGGTGTTTGTTGAGTTGGCATAGATTAAGATTAGGATTTGTCACTCCGTGTATCGGAGAGGTATCTATGGGAGACAACCTGGAAGTTTTAGAGAGCCATTTATTTCTGTTGTGTGCTTTTATAAAGTTTAAAAACAAGAATAATGTGCCAAGATTTGCCTTTAGGATGTTTACATTGCTTGTTGGTTTGTGCGGTGCAAGACAGAAACTTTGGCTGTAGTGCGCGATTTTACATTTTTTACTGGAACGTCAAACGGTTATGTAACTTTTTGCACTGTATTTCTATACAAATTCTTTATTTTTACTAATTATTTCAGAATTTTTGGAGTACCATAGGTATGGTGAATGTTCAGATTATTACAGACTGTCCTGTTTAAGACAGATTCTGTTTTTGATGCATAGTTTGCTTGTTTTGATGAAACTATCGATTTCTATCAGTGTATTAAGCCATGGAAAATTTATATTATAGTAGCTACAATGCAAAAATAATATATGAATTGGTTTGCAACAGTACTTAGAGTAGTGATTTGATTTATTATACTAACGGATCTTACTGAGCTTTCTGTTGAGTTTTGTGTGGATGAAGTGTTCAAAGATCGAGGATGTCTCGATTGGAGGAGAAGGAGGAGAGGCAAGAGCTCAATCTTGGGGATGCCCGAGGAACCCCAAGTAAATATTCAAGGACTCCCAAGAAACCAAGCTTGGGGATGCCCCGGAAGGCATCCCCTCTTTCTTCTAACAATCATCGGTAATTTTACTTGGAGCTATATTTTTATTCGTCAGATGATATGCGTAAATCTTGGAGCGTCTTCTGCATTTAGTTTTCACTTTTCTTTGATGCACCATGATGGTATGAGATATTCTATGGTTGATTTATAGAATGCTCTTTGCACTTCACTTATATCTTTTGAGTATGGCTTTATAGAATGCTTCATGTGCTTCACTTATATCATTTGAAGTTTGGATTGCCTGTTTCTCTTCACATAGAAAACCGCCATTTGTAGAATGCTATTTTGATTCACTTATATTTGTTAGAGCGTGGGCGTATCTTTTGTAGAAAGAATTAAACTCTCTTGCTTCACTTATATATATTTAGAGAGATGACAGGAATTGGTCATTCACATGGTTAGTCATAAAATCCTACATAAAACTTGTAGATCACTGAATATGATGTGTTTGATTCCTTGCAATAGTTTTGCGATATAAAGATGGTGATATTAGAGTCATGCTAGTGGATGGTTGTGGATTGCAGAAATACTTGTGTTGAAGTTTGTGATTCCCGTAGCATGCACGTATGGTGAACCGTTATGTAACGAAGTTGGAGCATGAGGTATTTATTGATTGTCTTCCTTATAAGTGGCGGTCGGGGACGAGCGATGGTATTTTCCTACCAATCTATCCCCCTAGGAGCATGTGCATAGTACTTTTTTTTGATGACTAATGGATTTTTGCAATAAGTATGTGAGTTCTTTATGACTAATGTTGAGTCCATGGATTATACGCACTCTCACCCTTCCATCATTGCTAGCCTCTTCGGTACCATGCATTGCCCTTTCTCACCTTGAGAGTCGGTGCAAACTTCGCTGGTGCATCCAAACCCCATGATATGATACGCTCTATCACACATAAGCCTCCTTATATCTTCCTAAAAACAGCCACCATACCTACCTATCATGGCATTTCCATAGCCATTCCGAGATATATTGCCATGCAACTTCCATCATCTTCATATACATGACTTGAGCATCATTGTCATATTGCTTTGCATGATCCTGAGATAGCTAGCATGATGTTTTCATGGCTTGTCCGTTTTTATGTCATTGCTACGCCAGATCATTGCACATCCCGGTACACCGCCGGAGGCATTCATATAGAGTCATATCTTTGTTCTAGTACTGAGTTGTAATATTGAGTTGTAAGTAAATAAACGTGTGATGATCATCATTATTAGAACATTGTCCCATGTGAGGTTATCAAAATAAAAGTGGCCAAAGAAGCCCCCCCCCCCAAAAAAAAGAGAGGCCAAGAAGCCTAAAAAAGAAAAAAAGAAAAAAAGAAAAAAAAGAAAAAAGAGAGAAAAGAGGGAAGGGACAATGTTACTATCCTTTTACCACACTTGTGCTTCAGAGTAGCACCATGTTCTTCATATAGAGAGTCTCTTGAGTTATCACTTTCATATACTAGTGGGAATTTTCATTATAGAACTTGGCCTGTATATTCCAACGATGGGCTTCCTCAAATGCCCTAGGTCTTCATGAGCAAGCAAGTTGGATGCACACCCACTTAGTTTCAGTTTGAGCTTTCATACACTTATAGCTCTAGTGCATCCGTTGCATGGAAATCCCTACTCCTCGCATTGACATCAATTGATGGGCATCTCCATAGCCCGTTGATTAGGCGCCTCGATGAGAGACTTTCTCCTTTTTGTCTTCTCCACACAACATCCACCATCATATTCTATTCCACCTATAATGCTATGTCCATGGCTCACGCATGTATTGCGTGAAAGTTGAAAAGGTTTGAGAACATCAAAAGTATGAAACAATTGCTTGGCTTGTCATCGGGGTTGTGCATGATTTGAATATTTTGTGTGGTGAAGATCTAGCATAGCCAGACCATATGATTTTGTAGGGATAACTTTATTTGGCCATGTTATTTTGAAAATACATGATTTCTTTATTAGTATGATTGAAGTATTATTGTCTTAATGTCAAAAGATAGACTATTGCTTTGAATCACTCGTGTCTTAATATTCATGCCATGATTAGATTACATGATCAAGATTATGCTAGGTAGCATTCCACATCAAAAATTATCTTTTTTACCATTTACCTACTTGAGGACGAGCATGAATTAAGATTGGGGATGCTGATACGTCTCCGTCGTATCTATAATTTTTGATTGTTCCATGCCAATATTATACAACTTTCATATACTTTTGGCAACTTTTTATACTATTTTGGGACTAACATATTGATCCAGTGCCCAGTGTCAGTTCCTGTTTGTTTTATGTTTTTTGTTTCGCAGAAAATCCATATCAAACGGAGTCCAAACGGGATAAAAACTGACGGATATTTTGTTTTGGAATATATGTGAATTTTGGGAAGAAGAATCAACACGAGACGATGCCCGAGGGGGCCACGAGGCAGGGGGCGCGCCCCAGGGCATCAGGCGCTCCCTGGGCCCTTGCGGCCACCCCGTAAGGTGGTTGGTGCCCTTCTTTCGCTGCAAGAAAGCCAATATCCGGATAGAAATCATGTTAAAATTTCAGCCCAATCGGAGTTATGTATCTTCGGGAACTTAAGAAACGGTGAAAGGGCAGAATCTGAAACGCAGAAACACACACAAAGAGAGAGAGAGAGAGAGAGAGAGAGAGAGAGAGAGAGACAGAGAGACAAATCCAATCTCGGAGGGGCTCTCGCCCCTCCGCCGCCATGGAGGCCATGGACCAGTGGGGAAACCCTTCTCCCATCTAGGGAGAAGGTCAAGGAAGAAGAAGAAGAATAAGAAGAAGAAGAAGAAGAAGAAGAAGAAGGGGGGGGGGATCTCTCCCCCTCTCTCCCGGTGGCGCCCGAACGCCGCCGGGGCCATCATCGTGTGACGACGATCTACACCAACACCTCCGTCATCTTCACCAACATCTTCATCACCTCCCCCCTTCTATCTATAGCGGTCTAGTCTCCTGCAACCCGCTGTACCCTCTACTTGAACATGGTGCTTTATGCTTCATATTATTACTGAATGATGTGTTGCCATCCTATGATGTCTGAGTAGATTTTCGTTGTCCTATCAATAATTGGCGAATTGCTATGATTGATTTAATTTTCTTGTGGTAATGTTGCTGTCCTTTGGTGCCCATCATATGAGGGCGCGCGTGGATCACACCATAGGGTTAGTTGTATGTTGATAGGACTATGTATTGTAGGGCAAGAGTGACAGAAGCTTCAACCTAGCATAGAAATTAATGCATACGAGATTGAAGGGGGACCAATATATCTTAATGCTATGGTTGGGGTTTACCTTAATGAACGTTAGTAGTTGCGGATGCTTGCTAATAGTTCCAATCATAAGTGCATAGAATTCCAAGTCAGGGATGACATGCTAGCAGTGGCTCTCCCACATAAAACTTGTTATCGGTCTAGTAACGTAGTCAATTGCTTAGGGACAATCTCAGAGGCTACAATTGATCCCCTATACTTGTGGGTTATCAGACGTCACCGAGCTGAACGTGTGCAAATCACAGAGGTGTCGTACCTTCGGTGCTAGGATCGGTCGGATCATGAAGACGCACGACTACATCAACCGCATTTTCATAACGTTTCCTCTTACGGTCTACGAGGGTACGTGGACAACACTCTCCCCTCTTGTTGCTATGCATCACCTAGATGGATCTTGCGTGTGCGTAGGATTTTTTTTTTGAAATTACTGCGTTCCCCAACAGTGGCATCCGAGCTAGGTCTATGCGTAGATGTTATATGCACGAGTAGAACACAAAGGAGTTGTGGGCGTGGGTATATACATATTGCTTGCCTTCACTAGTTGATTCTTGATTCAGCGGTATTGTTGGATGAAGCGGCTCATACCGACATTATGTGTACGCTTACGCTAGATTGGTTCTACCGACACTACAAAAAAAAGACACATCCGTGACATTTTGGGCCGAATGAATTTTTTTTCTGTCATACATATGACACTTCTACGACGATAATTGTGACAAAACCCGGTATCATCATAGATGTGGTGGGCTCCTACTTCTATGACAAAAAATCATGACAGAAAATGGGCTTTTCGTCCTGGGTGGGCCGGAGACGCAGCTACATGACATTCTTTGGGCCGTCCATGACGGAAAAAACCGTGGTAGAAGCGAAGGGGAGGAAAATTTCAGGGAGTTCCCAGTTACGGTGGGAGGTCGGGGGCCGAGCGATGCGCATTTCTCTCGTACACGTACGTGCGTGTGTGCGAGGCGTTGGCTCTAACTGAACCCGAGCAAGGCGTTGGGCTCTAACTGAACCCGAGCGATTGCACTGCAGGCTACGCGTTACTGAACCCGAGCGATCGATCGATGGCTATTAACTGAACCCGATCGAGCGATTCATTGTCTACTGCTGCTAACTGAAGCCGATCAATGGGATGAACAGTGAGCATTGCGGGGGGGGGGGGGGGGGGGGGGGGGGGGTTGGATGAACAGTGAGTGGTGGCGTTGCCTCTGGATGAACAGGACCCCGTGGTGTGGTGGAGGGCTGGATGAACAGTAGATGGTGAAGGGGTGCCCGTGGAGGGGTGGATGAACAGGACCCCGTGGTGTGGAGGGCAGAATGAACAGTAGACGGTGGAGGGGTGCCCGTGGAAGGGTGGTTGAACAGGACCCCGTGGTGTGGAGGGTTGGATGAACAGTAGACGGTGGAGGGGTGGTTGAACAGTAGCCGGTGGAGTAGCGCGCGGTGGAGGCTGGATGAACAGGAGCCCGTGGAGGCTGGAGGAGGTCGACGGTGGATGAACAGTAGCTCGTGGAGGCTGGAGGGGGTCGACGGTGGAGATGAACAGTATCCCGTGGAGTCCCGTTTTGCGGTACGCCACACCCCTCCCGATGAACAGGACCCCCGTTTCGACCGTAGCGCTCCAACACAAGTCCGTTTCCTCCGTTTTGCGGTACGTCACACCCCTCCCGATCAACAGGACCCCCGTTTCGACCATAGGAGGTCCATTTCCTCTGTTTTGCGGTACGCCACACCCCTCCCAATCAATAGGACCCCCGTTTCAACCGTAGGAGGTCCGTTTCCTCCGTTGTGCGGTACGCCAGGCCTCGTTTCCATCGCCTCTTCCGTCCAAGCCCTCCCGATGAACACGACCACGCATTCCGTTGCCTCCCCATGAACACGATGACGACGCTATTTCTCTGTTCCGACCCAGCCATGTACACGAGCCCTCGCCGTACGTATGCGCGAGTAGGCGTTCGAGACCCCGCCCGTATGTACACATACGTGGCCGTATTTTCTTTCTTGCACCCTGGCCGCCTCTACTACGACACGTGTGCGCCTCTACATCCACCAGTATATATGTACGTACACGTTCGCGACCAGAATGACAACGCTACGTACGCTTCGACCAGGTGGGTCCCGACTGTCAGGCACTTCCTTGCCTGCGAAGATGTAGCTGGTGGGTCCTAGCAGTCAGGGGGGCGAAATACGGTGGCCCGTCCAGTGGGTCCCCGCTGTCAGGTGGAGGAATAATTATTTTGCACGTAATAAGGAGGCACTTCCTTGCTGCGGCCGTGGACCCAGCTATCAGCCTCTTCACGTACAGTCCACGTCCGATGGAAGTCGTTTCTTGACCACGTTGACCATGCCGCGCCGAGAGCACCAGGGCGGTGGACGACGGCGAGGCCTAGGAAGGGGACGACAGGGAGCCGGGGAACCTGCGGCAGTGGAAGCCCCCCCGCGCGCGGAGAGGAGTACGAGGGTTCACTGGTTCGACTGCGGTGTGAGGCTGCCGTCGCCGCAGGGCCTGGCCAGCGGTGGGAATAGTAGGGGGCGGTGAGGCCTCCGCGGCAACACAGCCGGCCACGGGAGGCAGGAGCATGCGGCACAACCGGTGCTGCTTTGGGCGGCTGGAGCAAGAAGACCAGAGGTTGAAGAAGCACTACGGCCGTTGGATGGACATCGTACGGTCACTGGAGCTAGAATCGTTCATATTGACTAAGTTGACAAAGCCCTTCGTCCCCGTCAACTTAGTAGGCCAACAAGTCAGCCTCCCACCAAGGTGGGTCCCAGCTAGCCGGGGGAGTATTATTTTTTTTGTGCGTAATAAGGAGGCACTTCCGGTGGGTCCGAGCTAACAGCGGGGGGAACGTTTTTTTTTCGTGAAATACGGTGGCCCGTCCGGTGGGTCCTAGCATTCAGGGGAAACGATTTTTTTCGCAAAATACTGGTGGCCCGTCCGGTGGGTCCCTGCTGTCAGGTGGAGGAATAATTATTTTCCGCGTAATAAGGAGGCACTTCCTTGCGGCTGCCGTGGACCCAGCTGTCAGCCTCTCCACGTACAGTATTCTTCCGATGGAATTCGGTCGTTGACCACATTGACCACGGCGCACCGACAGCACCACGGCGGTGGACGACGGTGAGGCCTAGGAAGGGGACGACGCAGAGCCGGGGAAGACGTGGTAGTGGATGCCCACGCGAAGAGGAGTACGAGGGTTCACTGGTTCGGCTACGCTGCCATCGCCGTAGAATAACAGGGGGTGTGGGTGAGTGGAGTGGAGGGATGGCCTGGCCAGCGATGGGAGTAGTATGGGGGCGGTGAGGCCTCCACGACAGCACAGCCGGCCACGGGAGGCAGGAGCAGGTAGCACGACCGGCGTTGGTTTGGGCGGCTGGAGCAAGAAGACCAGAGGTTGAAGAAACACTACGGCCGTTGGATGGACATCGTACGGCCAGTCAAGCTAGAATCGTCCACATTGACTAAGTTGACAAAGCCCTTCATCCCCGTCAACTTAGTAGGCCCACTATACTGGGTCCCAGCTAGCAGGGGGAGTATTCATTTTTTTGTGCGTAATAAGGAGGCACGTCCTTGCGTGCGAAGATATAGCTGGTGGGTCCGAGCTGTTAGCGGCGGTAACGTTTTTTTCACGAAATACAGAGGCCGTTTCGGTGGGTCCCAGATGTCAGGTGGAGGAAATCATTATTTTGCGCGTAATAAGTGTTAGAATAAATCCAAGACGCTCCGTCGATCTACCGAAGACCAAGCAATCATACGAGGCACGACACCGAGATTTGTTAACGAGGTTCACCATCATGGCTACATCCCCGGGGCCTGACTACGGACGCTCCTCCCCATGACACCGCTACAATACCGCACCCTGGCCGCCCGGGCACCGGCACACACCGCCGGCTCCCCGCGTGCCTGTGCTATTATGTTGGCATAGGTTACATCGTGTGTCTACCTCACTATATATGAGAGGCCTAGGATACAAGTGTCCTATTAGGACACAACTCCTACCCTGCCTACACACAGTCCAAAACCAAGTCCAATTGTAACCTACCTTGTACAAAAATATTCGACACAATTCTAACAAACTCCAGCTTGGCGAATATTCTCCATTACCTTGGATTCATTTATGCGTCGAACCTCCATGTACATTGGACTTGAGAACGCCATGAGCACCGCTACTACTCTCAGACTCCATGTGACTCCACTTGCAACTGTAGTCCTTTCTCGTCTTCTTCACAGTCAACACTCGAGCAAAATTAAGTTCCTCATTACTCTGCTTTGTGCTCCCAACTTCTAGAGTACCCGTTCAACGGCATCACACACTGATCACTGACCCATTTCTCGGATAGTCTCTGGCATGTCCTGCAGCTATAGCACTCCGCCTCCTTCTGTACTTGTCATCCGCACTTTGCCATGTGCACTGAACACCACAGAATATACGACCGTGTACCCTCTCAACTTTTGACAATTTTAGACTTTCCGCCACTTTCTCAGATTCTCCACGGTCAACTCCTGTCCATGAACTAGCACCAATAGACCAGTCACCAACTTGAATCTGGTACTCATCAACACTGCTTCAGCACCCCTGCACAGTTTGTCTGACCACATGTCTGGCCCCCCAGTGCCTTGGCCCTGTCGCTGTGTCCCGTGCTAACTGCACGCCTCACCGCTATCACCGCGCTGAGCCTCTGCTGTCCTGGTCGAGTCTCTAGGGCCGCGGACCCACACCACTCAAACCCCTACCGCAGAGAACCACCGATCATTACCGACCGATGCCGAGTATCACGTCTTCATCAGACCACTGGTACCCAGTCCGATCCACGTGTCTCTCGCTTTCCCGCTGAAATAAGCTTCGACTCTCCATGCATTTATGCCGTAGCCCCTCCATCAGCACAGAGTGAAGTCGTCCATCAGACTCCAGCTCCACCTTCAACATGACTCCATGTAGCTGCGCTATGCTACCACCATGCCCCGTCGACTTCAAGCTCTCATGTGTGCACTGCCTTGAATCAACCCTGCGTCATAGTCTTGTCGAAGCCGCACAAGCCCTCGGGCCTGCACCACGTGTTTCCACGCCCCAAAAGTCGGCCACCATCAACATCATGCTCCTATGTCGTCGTCGCTGAAATCACCACCGTCTTCTGCTTTTGACCAACATCCATGTCGATCCATCAGACTGTCTAGTCCGACCCAGCCGAATTATCTGACTGCAACCATGCTTCACCCTGCATCGTGTCTGCCTCGCACAATTGTGCATTGCCTTGACGCCCTGTGTCTGCATGATCCTGTCACGGCATGCTCCAGACTCCTCCAAGCCTTATACGCATGTCGCCAACCTCGCCACCTGCACCATAGATCCTCACGCTACCATCCATATACACAACCTGTGTACAAAGAAATAAAGCCCAAAAATCCACCACATGAGCCTTCCTGTATACACTTATCCATGAAGATCAATAAAATAAACTCCCAACTCCACATGTGTTCTGTAGGCTGTAGGTCTAGCTTTTCTCTTCTTCCGATGGATAGCACTAGTCTCCGTTGCGTAGCTCTTTTCCAAACAAATCACATGTCATTGCATCCTTCGGCTCAATAGTAACCACACCGTAGCACCCATCCGCTTCTGCCGCAGCCTTGCCTGCACACGCCCGTGCCTGAGCCGCACCAGGCGTTTGCCTTGCACCCAAGCATCCGTGGCACCAGCACAGCCTGCCGCCTTGTACTCAGCCCGATCGGTCTCCACGCAATTGGCAGCCACCGCGCCATCCGCAACTCTCTAGCAGCACACCAGCCCGGCTGGGCCTTGCCACCCTCCTGGGCCGCACCAGGCCACCACCCCGTGATCCAATCTCGATCCAACTCGCCGAGTCCTCTGGAACACGCCGCCGCCACTAGTTACCAAACCGAGTCGACCAATCCGATCGGCTCAGATGCGCTGGCTCCACGCATGTTACGCCGCCTCTGCAAACTGATCTTAATCCTTGCCTGCTTCCGATTGCTTCTGACACGAGCAGAACTCCCATCGTTCCATCGATCTTTCCCGGTCGCACTGCTCGACCACCGATCAATTCAACGAATTCTGCTCCACCTCTCGATCAACAATCCGCAGCCTTCTCGTAACCTTGCTCTGATACCACTTGTTAGAATAAATCCAAGACGCTTCGTCGATCTACTGAAGACCAAGCAATCATACGAGGCACGACACCGAGATTTGTTAACGAGGTTCACCATCATGGCTACATCCCCGGGGCCTGACTACGGGCGCTCCTCCCCATGACACCGCTACAGTACCGCACCCTGGCCGTCCGGGCGCCGGCACACGCCGCCGGCTCCCCGCGTGCCTTTGCTATTATGTTGGCATAGGTTACATCGTGTGTCTACCCTCACTATATATGAGAGGCCTAGGATACAAGTGTCCTATTAGGACACAACTCCTACCCTGCCTACACACAGTCCAAAACCAAGTCCAATTGTAATCTACCTTGTACAATAATATTCGACACAATTCTAACAATAAGGAGGCATTTCCTTGCATGCGGTCGTGGACCCAGCTGTCAGCCTCTCCACGTACAGTCCACTTTAGATGCATGTCGGTCGTTGACCACGCTGACCACGCCACGCCGAGAGCACCAGGGCGGTGGACGACGGCGAGGCCTAGGAAGGGACCGACACAGAGGCAGGGAAGACTCGGCCGTTGTTTTTGTTTCCCACGCAGAGGGGAGTACGACTGTACGAGGGTTTACTGGTTTGTCTGCCGTCGCCGGAGAATAACAGCAGGTGTGGGTGAGTAGAGGGATGGCTAGGCCAGCGATGGGAGTACGGTGGGGCGGTGAGGCCTGCGCGGCAGCACAGCCAGCCGCGGGGAGGAGGGAGCAGGCAGTCCAGCCGGCGCTTGTTTGAGCGGTTGGAGTAGGAAGAGCAGAGATTGAAGAAGCACGACGGCCGTTGGATTGACATCCAACATTATACAGGCCATCCGTGGAAAGCCTCAAATCTGTGGAAAACAACATACAACCTATCTGCCATTATTTCAAATAATTTACAGCCCATTTGCTAATTCTTACGAGTTTTTTGGAGCCTATATTATTTATGTTAGCATTATAGCCCATATTGTGGCCACGGTTAAAAAATTATACGAAATTTTGCATATGTCGGTGTGGTCTGAACTGTTTTTAATCCCGAAATTTCGAGTCACATTCAGACTGATTTTAAAAATAAATGTATATCAATATAAAATCCAATAAATTGTCCACGCATAAAAATCAATGCAATTTAAAATCTCGAAATGAAAAAAAGATATTTGAAAATAATTGCCGGTTTGATGTGTTTTAAAAATGTACAATCCATTTCTCATTATTGATAGGCCACTCTTCTCGTCTTGAAAGATTTGCAACCCAACAGGCCTGATAAAGCGACTTACTTGACAAATCATAAAAAAACTGGGCTAGCCATTTTCAGAAAGAAAAAAAAACTACTAGGCTGGTCTGTGGTAAACATAAATGAAAAGGCTGTCTAGACAGGCCAGAGTGTCCCGCACAGCCCAGTTGACACCCTGCTTCCGTCTCAAAAACAAATTAGATAAATGCCACTCCAATTATGGCGATTCATAAAAATGCCACTGCAATTTCCAAACTTTGAAAAATGCCACTGCAATTTTTGCAAACTTTGAAAAATGCCACTGCAGTTTGCAAACTTTGAAAAACACCACTCCAGACTTCGAAAAATGCCACTAGAAATGGCATGAAATGGCAATTTTCAAAGTTTGGAAATTGCAGTGGCATTTCTCGGATACACCAGATTTGGAGTGGCATTTATCAAATTAACCCAAAGCAAAAATAATTGGGCGAGCTGATGGGTCCCTGGTGTCAGCCGCTCGTTGTGCAATTCTCTCGTTTATTGACTGCGTTGACAATGGCATGGGACCCAGATGTCAGAAATCCACTAGGAGGAGCCATTTTTTTATTTGCTTGAAATAAGGTGGCACTTGCTTGTGTACTGCCATGACCTTGGCGGGTCCCTGCTGTCATCCTCTCCACGTACAATCATCTCCTGATTGTGTATGCGTCAACTTGCTAGGCCCACAAGTCAGCCTCTAAACCGTGGAGGACAAATACAACCCATTTAAAAAAATAACAGCCCATTCCATACGTTCAAATGGAAAGTTCAACATTCAGAGCAAAGTAACAGGTCTGATCCACATATAGAGTACTGAACTTCCACGTTGACAACCATCATAGCCAAGTGAACTATCTACTCCCACTAACACTCTAGTAGCATACAAGTACTAACTTACTCTTAGCTAACTAGACGATGCCGGCCGCCATCTGCTGTCCATGCTAAACGCTGGCACCGGCGTCCTCCGCCTCGCCTCGGACTTGCCAGAGGTGCGATAGGGCGCGTTGCTCGCGCGTGTTGGCCCTTTCCATGCCGGCGTGGTCCACCGAAGCTTTGGCTTCCAAGCGGGAAACCCACTTGACAAGCTGGTAGTAAAAATCAGCGTCGCGAACGCGTGCGTGCCCGACAGCCTCCAGGGCTATTTGCCGGGCACCGGCCTCCACGTAGTCGGCCCAGTTGCGGGTGCTCTGCTCGCGACTCAGAGCGTCGGTGCACTGCTGCTCCATGTCCCGCTGGCGGCAAAAATCGGCGAGACGCTGCTCCTCCGCCATGCGGTCGCGCTCCAACAACTCCTCGATCTCCACATTGCCATCTAAAGACAGATAGAATGCCTCCTCCCTCCGTCTGCCTTCTGGTGAAAACCCGAACACTAGTTCCGGCGGTGTCCGCCTCCGGCGGTGTCCGCCTCCGGCGTCGCCTACCGTGGACGGGCGAGGGCATGGCGGACGTGGCGAGCGACGTCGGGCCGGTGGGGGCTTATGAGGATATGGCGAGTTGGGTCACGGTGGCACCTGAGAAGGCCGGGAAACAGTACTTATAGGCGGAAGGTAGTGCGACGGTCATCGGAATTCAATGCATAATGGCTTAGCGTGCCAACTTGCTGTGGAAAACTAGAGAAACTGAAATTATGACTGTGCCGTCCCGTCCCGTCTGGGTCGCACGCTGGCATGGCGGTCAAATGAGTGCACTCGAATCATCTCCCTCCTTGTCAATAATGATTCCACGGATTTAAAGCGTATCTTTTTTCGCATCAGTTAGCTACCTTAATTATGGCTGGCTGCATGCAGGCACTCAGAATCGCTCGCAGGCAGTACGCGAAGCAGCATGCAACCACTTAAATCGCTGGAATTAATTAGGCTTAAACTTCTGCATGCCGAGGGCACGCATGCAGCCACTTAAATCGCTGGAATTTATTAGGCTTAAACTTCTGCATGCCGTTAATTATTGCCATGCCTTGGTCTTGCTGCTTTGCTCACGGGACTAATAAACCCGGACGGAGGGAGTACCTTGGTTGGTGAGAGGTTTGAATTAAGCCCTGCAAACCGGAAAGGAGGTACTAGTACGTGCGTGATCCGCTATTTATTCGTGTAGGATCGAGTAGGTCGTTTCTTGAATTGAGCCCTGCAAACCAGAAAGGAGGTAGTACGTGCGTGATATGCTATTTATCCGTGTAGGATCGATAGTGTAGCTTGTCAGTTTCTTCAGAGGTAGGCATTTTTATCCATGTAGGGTCGATAGTGTAGCTTGTCAGTTTCTTCATAGGTAGGCATTTTTATTCAAAAAACTGCCACTTTGCATCTTGCATCGCAAATAAAACTGCCAGGAGCGCATTTGTAGGCTAGCTAGTGATCGATCAGTAACTTGTAAACACTGAGCGAACAGAAATAAGTATCTGTTAATGCATCTCAATGATTCACATATCGTATACAAATATGTAGCTCCAAAAGCAAAGACTAGCCACTTCGGATCTTGCGTCGCAACTAAAACTAACTAGTACGATTCCCATACATAAGACCAACATGTTAATGCATCTCAATGACTCACAGATCATATACAAATATGTAGCTCCAAAAGCAAAGATCTAGAAAAAACATCTATTCTTCCTACTAACATGGATGCTTCTCTTGGCCAACATTCAGTACAGACTGAAATACAAATTTGTTTGGGAAGTCTACAATTCCTCTTGCAAACGTAAGTGGTTTCACCAACAGCTGGAACCATGAGAATGAACTAGACATGATGGAGGAACATCCACTTCAATATGATTTGGTCTTCTCTCGATCACACGGCGAGACTATTTTCGGAATACAAACTTTAACTTAGGCAAAATGATGCCCATTGTATAATCAGACCAAAGCAATGAAGCACCTAGTGTTGGCCAATAAATAGTATAGTACTACTTTTCTGCAGTCCATGAAGTGACTATCCAATCTTTCTATGTCTATTTTCAAATGGCACTGCGTCCAGTGACTATACTATTCTCTTGTGCAGTTCAACCAAAATTGCGGGCACTTTGTTGGTTTGCCAAATAGCAACAGGCAGACATCTCTGTCTGCACAAATATCAAGCAGCTAGTAAACATATACCACACCTTGTATTTTCGGTTTAAACATGTCTCTTTCGCTTAGCATCTGTCAAGTTCTGCACTGGACAATCTGATACAGTTATGTTTTGCCCTAGACAATTTCATACTGAATTAATTTGCTGGTTTAGAGCAGAAATATAGCGCCTATTCTTCATCAGACCAAGGATATCCATGTTCGCAGTGATGGAAGAGGTGAAATCGATACAATCGAAATTGAGCATCCAATCATTGAATCCTGTCCTCCACCTCCAATGTAGATCCACCCTGCCAATAAATTCACATGCAAACCACTAGTATTACTATCTAATGATAGTACAAAAAGAATAGCAAGATAGTAGCAAACCATGTACCTTCGTAATGAACAGCTCATAGTGCCACCAATTGGATATAAAGGTTGGGAAAAAACATGCTCCTAATGTTGAACCAGTTGGACTTTTTGTTCAGTTCCACTAAAATCGAGCATCCCTGTTTGCATAGATATTGAAAGTGTGATTACTCTAAAAGTGGCACTAGTTGAAGCATAGACTCACAAATATAAGAATTCCAATTTCTTAATGGGAAAAGGTAGCAAGACTGTTTCTAACCACCTGTTTGAAGGAATAAATAAAGCAACATCGGCTGATGTGAGGAAAGGCATACATAGTTTTTTCTGGAAAAGTGAGACATTCCTGACCTTTCCTCTTCTTTTAAGTAAATTTTGTGCAGTTCTACTAAAATAAAATGCCATCACCGCCTTGACAATTCAGTGACACTGTACAAAAGGAAATGACTTAACATTACATCATGATGTCAGGTATGTAGTCGACAGGCATTAGAGACAAACATACAAACCTCCTCAGGAGAACAGCCGAAGGAGGAGGTACCCACTCTTGACCTTTCCTCTTGTCTTCATAATTGTCTGTGCATTTTAACCAAAATAAAATGACATCAGCGCCTTGGCATTTTGGTGGCACTGTACAAAAAAATTAACTTATCTCATGAAAGTGAGGTATGTAATCTATAAGCATTAACAGTGCAAAAATCTGACGGGAGTAACAAGTTTCATCATTGGTGTACTGGCTGTGCAACAACATTAGAATGCCTTATAGCTGAAAAATCTTTAATACATCCACAATCAACAGCTAACCCTGAAATAATCCAGTGACATTAAATGGCATTGCTTAAATTTATGGGTGGCATTAGACTGAGAGCGGCATTAGTTAAATGTGGCATCACTTTAGCAGTAGCATTGCTTGACTTGACTGCTGGCATTATACTAACAGCAAAAAAAGTGGCAATAAGAGCATGGGAGGCACCAGTACGATGTACCTCCACGGACGCAGAGTGGTGAGGGAGGTATGGTTGCCCAGAGCAACAAATATCCAGGCAGCATATGTGGATTACGGTCCCATTTTTGTTCTCTTTAGCCACCTTTTCCCTATGCGAGGAAAACAAACCGATCGACCTGGTCATTCTCTATTGCGTTGTCATGCCTTTCTACCCTTCTTCAACCAAGAGACACGAGACTCATTCCTTAGCTACTAATTTTCCCCTTTTCAACCTAGATGCGGGTTCGATGCCTACTCTCTTGGACAGTACAGTCTCCCTTCCTTTCCTTATTCAACCCAGACATGGATTAGTCTGCATGAAGTAGGGTTTCCTTTAATAGTGCAAATTATGGTTTTCGTCTGCGTGGCCAGCAGAGTAGAGGATAGAAAATTGGGAAGATGGTGGAGTGGAAAAAGATCCACATGCAACGATGTAGCAGATGGGGCAATAGAACAAGGTTATGGCTCGAAAAGAGGTAGCATACCTGAGGGTCGGCGGGAAGTGGCTTCGCTCATGGTCGTCGTCCTCTGCACACACTACGACAGCGAGCTTGGGGACGGAGGCCATCCCGCGCGGGCGCTAGGTCTGAGAGGACGGCCTTGTCATCAGTGCGTGACCTCGCTCGCTGATGACGAGTGCGTCAACGTTGCACGTCCTTTTCTTCCCCGGCGGATCTGTGACTACCGGTGAGGAGGGAGAGAGGGCCCGTCTTTTTTAGATCTGGAGAGAGGGTGGTAGTGTGAGAAGCAAGTGGGCAGCCCTTAGCAAGAAAGCGTTGAAGCTCCAGCCTATATATATCTTTTTTATACTACTAGTACGAGAGGTGGGGTAGTGGTAGAGTAGTTTATATTTTCTCTGCGTACAATACCAGTTAGTCGTGCTTAAAAACGGATCGGCACGCCATTAAAAAAATAAAGGTCGATAACTAATGCGGCACCTCGGGCCAACGCGGCCAGATCGCATTTTGCACGAGAAATTATACACCATGTTTCGTTGACATGTGGTCCCGTTCCAACATATCAGTGAGACGACGGCGAGTAGTAGGAGTATTTCCGAACGGACGTGTAGGCCGGGGCGCCTCTTCGTGAACCGTGGCAAACTCGCAACCGTCCACCGACTCTTCGCCTTTCCCTCTCGATTTGGAACTGCTGTCGCACGCTCTTCCTCTCCCTCCTCCATTTTCCTTCAGCCCTTCACCCTTTCTTCTGCCATTGTTCGATCGTCTTCTCCATGGAGGGAACAGGCCGGAAACGACCTCGTTATTCTTGCCCCGATCTGAAAGATGACGTGGTGGAGGAACTCATTGATCGGTGCGACGTCATCACCTTGGCTAGCATGGCAGGTTCGTTCCAGCCCATTCTCGACTCAACTAATAACATCATTGCAAGGAACCCAATGGTCAAGGAGGGGTTTGGTCTCCCCTATCTTCTTTGCCGTGACCCTGCTCGCTGGCGAGCGGACGACGGAGACCTCGCCTTGTGCAAGTTGATGCCGCTTGATAATGATACGTGTGATGTCAAGATGCCATCGCTTAAGGGTAAGTCCTGGGCTGGCGCAAATGGAGATTGGGTTGTTTATATTGGGTACAATTGCGAGTGGGAACTTGTGAATGTGTACACTCGTCAGCGGATTCCACTTCCAAAAATCTCCGAGTGCCCTGAGGTTGAGCACACAGATGATCTACGTACGTTCAAATACGATCATGGTGACTGTCATGTACTGAAGATAGCAATTTGTCGAGTTCCCAACCGCTCTTGGAATTACAAAAACTATGATGTTGTTGCTATCTTCGACAAGCTAGTTGCCATCCTTTGTGGTTCGACTGGATGGATATTACTCAAAAATCAGTTTCTATACACGGATGTGTACTGTGATGAAATTGAATACAAGGATCTTGTGTTTGCTGCCACCTCTCATGGCACTGTTTTTGCATGGGATCCTTGTTTTTTCGGTACATTTGTCTTCCACCATAATTATAATTGTTTCATCCACATGCATGCGGGTTAGCAACTTTCCCTTTACTAATTAACCGTCTTCTTGTGTTTCCAAGGTCCTGTGGACATCCCACCACCTATACTTGAAGATTTTTATAACCAAGGGGGAGATGACGATGGTGATGATCACGAGCATGAGGACGAGCAGCGCCGATATACTCTGTGGCGCCTGGCAACTAATTCCGATGGATCACCTCTTCTTGTGTGTATACATCCCACTGATGATGTTACTGCTAAGGAAGCAGGTGTAGTCTCCCATGGTCGCACTCTCCGGACCTATTCCAACACCCGTTGCATGGTATTCGGGATGGATACTAGTGTGCTAGCGCCAACTCCTTCTCCCTGGCACAGAATTGATAGTCTTGGAAAAAACTCGCTCTTCCTTGGACGAAACTATCCGATGATGGTGAAAGGCGATCCAACCGCTGTTGACACATTTATGAGAAGCAACTGTGTCTATACCTCGGACATTTGCGTGGTTCCCTACCCTGGTACTCATATAGTAGGCCGCTTCAGCCTGGATGATCAGTCCTGCGTTGGTCTCCAGATCGACAATGCATGGCCCGTCCCAGAGAATCACTTGTGGTTCAAAGCAAGTGTTTCCAACGCCGAGGAATGGTTGAGTTTAAGTTCATTTCATTGCTTGTTATTTGTTGTGTGGTGAAAACTTTAGTATTTATAATGTATCATCGTTGTCGATGTGGGTTGATGATCTGTTGTTCTATGTAATAAAATGATATGCCTGTGATAAACTTACTACATTTATGAATGGCTTTCGAGTCGCTTCTCTGAGTGAGTGGTGCAACGAGGCAAAAAAATATTTTCCGAATACATAATTTTATGTGCATTGCAACAGGTTATCGGATGAGGCCAATCAACAATAGTAGTACACTATTTGTACTAGCTTCACATGCTTCGCGCGTCGGGCGGGTGTTTTTACTGTAGCCATATGTTAATGTGTTCGTTGTACGTAACCAGCACCTCAAATCCTCGATACTAGTATACTATATAGTAGGAGTAAGTAGTAGGAGTAGTAGGGTGGCATGGGCCAGAACAAGCATTCATGTCCAGGAGTACGGCACACGCCACCACCACGACATCCATCTGACACCATATTATTTCTTGGAGTCCATGCGAGAGCAATCTCTTCAACCTCGTCGTTTCTCTAACTTCAGCCATCGCGCGTCGGGCGAGGTGGGGGTTTGCCGATAGTCGGTTTCCTTAACTGCGGTCCCACTTGTAAGGCCAACTCCAACGCACGACCCCAAACGGACCCCCGTTTTGCACGAACTCCAACGATAATTTTGACTACTCCTGTAGTAAGTTGGATTAGTGCCTTCTCGATGCATTCATTGTTGATCTACGGAGGCTCGATCTTGCGTGCTTCTTTCTTCTTCGAGTGTAAAGAAGTAGACGTTGCTTCCTCGCATCTAGTCTCATGTCCAGCCTCTATTCTATACTAGCTAAAAGTGATAGAACATCTACTAAATTGCGCTCTATCAATATATGGATGTACTCTTCTTCCCAATACAAAAACTTGCATCCATTCTACTCCCTCCGTTGCACAATACTACATGCCTTCTATTTGTCAAAATATATATGTATCTAGACATGTCTTAGTATATAGGTACATCCATTTTTTGACAAATGGAAGTCAAGTTTTTTGGAACGGAGGGAGTACACAATAAAAATTTTAAGTTAGCACAACTAGTCTAATCCGAGAGCAGAACCGAAGATTTGGTCGGGTTCTTCCTCCTTTTACCGACACGTGGGACATCCAACATCCAGGTCGTGTCATGAAATAAAATAGAGTGGTAGTTGAAGCCACGAGATGTGCATCTTAGGTTAAACTGTAAATAGAATCTTACTCCAAAAGCGGCCACCGAAGATCTTTGTTGGATTTGTTTTTCATCACCAGCACGTCGAGGTGAAAGATGTGCAGGTTCAGTGGGTCCTCCTGCGTTTTCACTGACATGTGGGGCCGCATGTGAGCAAACAGACGATGGGCTCTGCGCGTCCGCTGGCTGGCTGAGAAGAGAGATAGAGGAGGGCTGAGCACGGACTGCAGGAAATTTGTTCTACGTACCTCGATATAGGCTCGATATAGTGGGGTGGCATGGGGCATAACTAGCATTCACGTCTAGCAGTACGGCACACGCCACCCACACGAGTCCCATCCGACACCAATTTTCTTGGAGTTCATGCTACAACCATCTCTTCTCCCTCATGTCCTCTTTTCTCAGCCATCGCGCGGTGGGCAGGGTGGGGGTTTGCCGATAGTCGGTTTGATCAACGGCGGTCTCACTTGTAAGTGAAAATGCAACACCGCACGCATTCCCGCTTGAGCGGCGTGCCGGACCAACCGTGTGGGGGTGCGACGCGAACACGGTAGGCTTTTCCTTTTGAACTCGTAACTTGTAAAATTTGATTCTGCTCCATGGCGCGACCGATAGATAGAAAATAACGATTTTGCCTAGAGTAATGAGAAGTTTGCTTCTGGCGCCGTTCATGCATGGAGTACGTACGAAAATTATGAAGTTGATGCGAAAGGTAAGATAATTACTGTAGTATCATATACTACTACATGGATTTGACGGAAGGATAAAAATACATACGGATCCATCAACGTTCAACGACATCCTCACGCCCTAGTGTGCCGGGTCACCAACCGACGTGTGAGGAGCAGCGGCGTTGGCGGCGAGCTCAACATGCTTCTGAACAGTGCCGTCCAAGGTTGCCCTGCGCTCCAAGAAGGCCAGCGTCCTATCGTCCTCCTCTTGCATGTACTAGTCCTTGTGGACGATTTGTGCGTAGATGTGGGTGATTATGTCGATGGTGTCTTGCTGCGCCAGGCGCTGCGCGGCGAGCGCGACCTCGAGGTGGACATTCTCCGGCGCGACGACGGGCAGTCGCAGGGCCACCAGTGTGTCGAAGAGGTTGTTACCATAGTGGCTGTTGAGGGTGGCGGGCATCGTAGAGCCTGGGCGCGTCGGCTGGAGGCTTAGGTCAAAGTCGCCCGCAAGCTTCTTGACGATGGTGAACTTGTCGAGGAAACCGACGAGGACCTCGTCGAACAAGGATGCGAAGCTGTCGTCCAAGCGGCCCCTCGCCCTGGCGGCCTCAAGCAATACTACCTGCCGGGCCGCAGGCCGGCATCGTGGACCATCTGGCACAACCGGCCGATGCTCGTGCTCATCGCCTCCATGGGTCTAGCGTAGCTTCTAGTCAACTGATCTTGCGATTCAAGTGATCACTCAGCCCTTGGTTAGTGTGCATAGGTGCGTAGGATTTCGTACTACTCCTCGGCCCTCTACTGCACCTGCCTTTGGCTGTATGATAGGTGGGCCAGCCACCCCCTGCGGCCACTTGTCATTCACCCAAAGGCAGTTGCCATAAGTCAATGAAGCTGCGTCCCCCTCCGTGTCGGTGCAGTATAGTCATCTCACCGGACCTCTAGTTGGGGCCAAACGAGAGAAGTTTGATGTTTACTGGTTTATTAGTCCCCTTTGCATTTTGCGCCAAGTTTTGACGTTTGATTTAACTAATAAAATGTTAATGCATGTAAACAAAAATGTTGTGTAAGTCACCTTACGAAAACCAAATAATCCCAAAATACTTAGGCACGGTGCATTAACTCCCTCCTTGTTTCTTATTTCATGACATATCAACCAATGAGAGATGTGGGCCGTGCATGCTTTCAATGACTTGAGACTAGTACCAAACATGTCATACAGTGTTTAGTTCATTGCATGTAATCCTATTACAGTACTCTAGTTAGCAAAAAAACATTAAGTTCTCTCGCCGATAGGAATAAAACACCATGTATTTATTTACAGAGGTAGTAGTACATTTTTGGTGACATGCATTACTAGATATTGCTAGTCAATACTAAAATCCAGATGGACGTGGAAGTACTCCTAAATCCAGACGGTGGTGCTACTAGTACTAGTAGTAGTACTACCAATGTAGTAGTAGGAGTACTAGCACTGTACTACCCGTTGGTCAAATTATTACGTGCTGCTCCTCACAGTGAAGTGACAAGACCCTGCGCCGGAGATGACACTTGAGTATAGGCGCCGTGTTCGGCATACCATAGTCAGCCTCACCGTCTGCAGTCACTATCATCATGGCTGTAGAGCTAGCCTGCTTACAACTAGCCCTGTTCGACATAATTTCCCGTGCGTAGATGCCCATGCATTGCACGGAACACCAAGACTGGGGGTGGACGGCTCTGGCAGCGGCCATCGCGCCAGATTTTTCCACGGCCTTCTACTCCTAGATGTGGTGGGGAGGAGATGAGGCTGATTGTGAGAGACAAGGAGTTGTTTGTAAATAGGGAACAAGTGCAGGCATCTTTTTGCAAAAATGGAGAAGCTTGGTTTGTATGCGCCAGATCTAGATCCGACGGCTATTGGTGAAAGATGGGAGGCACAACATCATCACCAACTCAAGACCTGTTTGATTCGCATGATTTTGAAAATGCAGGAATAGGACACGGCAATATTACAAGTTTCAAACTGATATTACAAATATTAGGAGTAATGCTGCACCTACGAAGAGGGAATTACTAGGAAGTTTACGTAAGAACTTTCGTTACTTTAGGTGGATGAAGCATTATCGTACAAACTAAAATCCACCGCCCTGACAAGTCACTAATGGGCAAATAAGTTTTCGAGTCTCTGGCCACTTGATGTTTCAAAAACAAATTCAGCTTCTGCGGAGACTTTGTCATTTAGGCTTAGATGCTTGCGGTGATCAGCACGCCATTCATTGTTGCGCCAGAGAACGCCAAACCTCATTACCTTGAGCACACTTGCCTCCAGAACAAAGAACCTGGCCAATTTAATCTCAGATGTGCTGCCTCGGTAGTTGATCAAATCAATTTCTGTAAGATGGAGATCAAGGCATTCGATGAGATTGTTATAGTGCAGCACATTTTTCACTTTCGGGTCTTTTTTTATCTGCAAAAGAAGAGAACATATTAGAGCAGCTGGCTGCATAAGATTGCCGCGTCATCAAGAGGTACCAATATCATTCGCTCATACGATAGGGTTGGCTGGCTAGTGATATTTTTTCACTCTCTCTCTCACTCACTCACTCTCTCTCTCTGTTTCTTCTCATTTAACTAGGAGCACGTGAAGAGCTTGGGCATTTGTTGCCTTCCACTATGTGCCCGATGCCATATTTCGCAAAAGTATGCCACATAATACGCATCGATGTCAAATCAAAAGATTTTGGCACCGCTCTCGCGATGTGAGAGAGTTGGCACCGCTGTGCACACAGACCCACATGTATAAACAAATCAATCAAACCAACTACACCAGCCTCTCACTCTCCCAAACAAGTGTTTTTTATTGCCTCAGTCCTCTCTCTCTCCCACGCAGTGTTTTTTCATTGCGTGAGTTAATTTGGCACCGGAGCAAAGTAGGTGATCCAGATTGGGACACCAGGTGAGCAATGGAGGGGCATCGATGCCAAATGCATCACAAGTGAATTTGGCACATGCTTTGGCCTACATAGCCCACTTTTGTAATACTACCTCGTATTTAGTATAAAATTTTGACCATAGATTTACCTAAGAAAATGCCAATGCATGTCACTAAAAATTACACCATTTGAAATTATGTTCAAATACGAATCCAATGATATAGTTCTTAGTGACATGCATTAACATTTTGTCAGTTAAATCTATGGTCAAATTTGGATACTACAAAATTGGAAGAGTAAACCAGGATGGAGGTAGTACTTGCTCTTAGGGTAACCATAAGTTACTTTCCACTATGACTAGCCTAGGCTACTATAGTAGTACAGCATAAAAACGATGCAGGTGATCACGTGAGAAAAAATACTACAAACATTTCTTTCGGTGCAGTGCGTAGATGCAGTTTTGAACACTACACTTGTCATCGTAATTTGGGAAAATTACGAAAAAATTGAGCTACGTTGTGATTACCGTTTACTTATAGGAAAGAAGTTTCACCTCGATGAGTAGCTTCTCCGTGCACGGAAAGCATGTAAGGAATCCAATAACTTGATCCAGATTGGGGCCGATAGATTTTAGTGCTAAGATCTTCACTATGCACATGGACTGGGTCAAGCTTGTGGGAATCATTTTCTGGAAGACGGTCGTAAATACGTCAAGAAGAAATTTAAAAATCTGAATTTCAAGAAGACGGAGAAGAAGATGAGTGCTATACCTGAACGATTACGGATCCAATAAAGAGTTTGGAGAATTTGGCAGACGAGTACACCAACGCTGTCAATTTCGGCGCGTCAATGACCCTGATTTTTGTTGGACCTTCTAGATCCGATACAAGCAATCTCTCAAGGAAAGGCGCATTCTCAATGACCATAACGTGGAACAGCTGGAGTGATCTCTTCCCAATTGATGTCTTGTTGCGGGGCCAGCAAGACACATAAATCCATCGGAGATTCGTCGAGGCAATGTGGAGGCTAATGAACCCGTGGATCTGCTCAAGACGAAGGTACTCGAGCGCAGTACAGCTGTGGAGCAGGTGCTCCATAGCCTTCTTCAAGATGACAACGTCGAAGAGGTCGAGCTGCTTGAGTTGAGGGAGAAGAAGAGCGGGTGCGACATTAATCTGGGGAAGAGAGCAGGAGCTGAAGCTGGCATGGCGCAGCGTTGGTGTGAGGCGGAGCGTGGACGACGGCAGAGAGCGACATCGTCCAGCTTCAAAGCTGAGCTCCTCGAGCTGATCTAGGGCGGGGGATAAGAACCACTCGTCGAACTTGGGTTGGACCTTGCAGTTGGTACTGAACATGTGGATGTCAAGGCGTTTGGCTGGCCCAGGGTGCGATGAAAGGATCTTGGAGACTGCAGCCATGCGTTTGCAATCCCCGTCGCAGAG
This sequence comes from Triticum urartu, assembly GCF_003073215.2. Lineage (NCBI taxonomy): Eukaryota > Viridiplantae > Streptophyta > Magnoliopsida > Poales > Poaceae > Triticum > Triticum urartu. The sequence continues at coordinate 632,410,411 of NC_053026.1, forward strand.
GCAGCTGTCGACGGTGAGGTTGAGGGGGACGCAGCACCAGAGGGGGCACCACCGCCGGGAGAGTAGGGCGGTCCGCACGACAGATTTGGTGGGGAGGAGGCCGATGATGACGAGCAGCGTGTCGTCGGGGAGGCTGCTGATGAAGTCCAGGCTCGCCGGATGCGGTTTTGGCTCGAGCCGCCTCCGCTTGTTGGCTGCCTCGCCGTCCATCTCAACCGGCGGCAACGTCGGTGTACACATGTGCTGGTGTGTGTTGTGTGCTGGGTGTGTGCGAGTGCGTCCTTCTGTGCATGCCGCTGCGCAGGGGTGAATTGTGCGCGAGTGCGTCCTTCCCACGCAAGAAGTTTGTCCTCAATGCGCCCTCAATTTACTAGCGTGCGGGGTGCTACCCCGAGTGGTTTCAACTTTGTTTACTTCACCGCGTGTTAGATGGGCCTCTAGTTTACTTATTTTCACCCACTGCCACATGGGCCAGCACACGAAGATACAGAACACGAGCTGACAAGGCAGCATGTGGATTGGTTGACCGGTCAACTAAACAATATATGGAGCTATACGCTGACACAGTGAGCGTATAATCTGTCGGTATAGAGAGTTCGAGTGAGAGGGGAGGCCCGTGAGAGATAGCAGAGAGAGAGAGAAAGAGCTACTCCCTCCGTTTGATAATGTAGTTCCAACATTTTTTTAAGTCAAACTTTTGAAACTTTGACCAAGTTTATAAAGAAATTACTTATATCTACAATACCAAAGATAAATGATAGTATGAAGTAAGTACATGTTGTGATGAATCTAATGATCGTTCCAGATGTAAATGTTTTTCTCCACATATACCTGGTCAAACTTTTCTGAGGTTTGACTTTTCAAAACATCCATATGCTTATGGACGTGACAGAGTCCCTAACAAGAGAGAGAGAGAGAGAGAGAGAGAGAGAGAGAGTGAAAAAGTGTGTGTGTGTGAAAGAGACATGGACAACACACGATAAAAGTAGAGAAAAAGCGTATGTGTCTTATGCAAACATATCACACATGCATCTTCGACAACGGAGGCAAGGTGAGGAGATAGTGTGTAGTTGTTTGGAACCGAGAGAGCAAGACCCCTAGCACGTGGCCAAGAGGGGTCTGACAAACAAGGGAGAGAGGTCGAGAGAGATGTACGGAGAAAATGCAGACATGGGGAGGAGAGAGTGTATGTTTGTCATAGAGAGATCCCCTAGAGATCGTGATGGGACTACATGGGTGGGAGATCGAGTGACAAGGTGTGTGCGCGATAGAAGATGCCCCGAGAGATATCGAGATAGACGTATGGATGGAAGGAGACAATACGTGTGTTCCTGATGGCTAGTAAGAGATAATCATACTTAGGATTGAGGGGGGGGGGGGGAGTGCTTGCGCCTATGATGGATTGAGGGATTATGGTACTTAGGGGGGTGCATGTCACATGGAGAGAGAACAAGGGCGGAGAGTGTTGGATGGGTCTATATGTATAGCGCGAGCAAGACATGTGTATGTGTGAACCAGGGAGATATAAGGCCAGTTTGGCTTGCGTCTTGAGCATCTTTTGCCTAGCCTGGGGTTGTGGCTGGATTTCATGCACGCTTGTTTGGTTGCTACCCTGTGAAAAAGAAAGCCCGCCTGGCCTGGGTTCCCTTGCACTTTAATTAGCCTGGCTGAACTCCAGACACTGCAAGTAGCCTGGCCCAGGCAACCGATTTCGAACGCCTGGTCGTGTGGCCACGAGGCTAACAGCAACACGGCTGAATATTAGCATTAAATAATTGATGCATGGATTGATTGATGGGACGTTGATGCTTTGCTTGGCCCAGGCATGAACCAAACGCTTCAGCACCACACAAGCCTGGCCAGGCAGAAATATTTTACATCTCACGTCCACACCAGGCAGTACCGGCCATCAAGGCATGAGGGTCAGGTCACGAACCAAACTGACCAATAAAGTTTGAGAGAGATTGAGGAGCCCCGATAAGGCTGAGTGGTGCGTCAGATAGCTGAGAGGGGGAAAGAGATATTCCATCCGCTCGATAATGCAGTGCATGTAAATTTTTTAGAAGTCAAACTTTGGAAACTTTGATCAGGTTTACGCAAATGTTATTTATATCTACAATACCAAAGATACATCATACAAAACTACATCTCATGGTGAATCTAATGGTATATGTTTGCCGTACTAGATGTAATTCTTTTTCTCCACGTACATGGTCAAACTTTGTGATGTTTGACTTTTCAATAAATCTGTATGCTATGGACCGAGGAGAGTGCCTCAGTCGAGACAGATCAAGTGCGTGTGAAGGAGAATGAGTAAGTGTGCAAAAAGAGTATGTGTGTGAAAGAGAAAGTGACAACAAACGATAAATTAGAAAGAGAGAGTGTTTTTTCGTTTCTTATGCGAACATATCACGCATGCATCTCCGGGATGGAAAAGCGAGGCGAGGAGATACACGAAGATAGCTAGTGTGTGATTGTTTGCAACGGAGAGAGACACCCCTGTAGCACATGTCCAATAGAGGTGTGGCCAACAAGGAACAAAGGTCGAGAGGGACACATGGATGGCATGGACACATGGGGAGGGAGAGAGGGTGTGTTTGTGATAGAGAGATCCCGTCGAGATCGTGAGGGGACTATACGGGTGGGAGATCGAGGGAGTGCGTGCGCGATAGAAAGATGCCCCGAGAGAAATCGAGATAGACCATGCACATGTTTGTGATGGAGACTAATATTATCTAGTCATATACATATAGGGGGACTGCGTGTGCCTACAATTGAGTGAGAGACCATCATACTTGGCTACCTGGGCATGAGATTGTGTGTGTGCGCGTGTGAGATGGAGAGAGAACGAGGGGGAGAGATATAGTTTTAGATGGGCCTATCGAGTGCGAGTGAGATATGCATGTGTATGTGTGACCCAGGTGGATGGAGAGTTTGAGAGAGGGGGGGAAGAGCTCCGAGATGACATAGTGGTGCGTGAGAGAGTTACAGGCAAAGAGCCAAGGAATCTGTGTGCGTACGATGAGTGCACCCAAGATATCTAGCTTGGACTAGCTAGAGTATCATACATAGTGTGCGAGAGAGACCTATAGATGGTGTATATATGCATGCGAACTAGAAAGACCCCCCCCCCCACACACACAAAGAGAGAGAGAGAGAGAGAGAGAGAGAGAGAGAGATGGAGAGAAAGGGAGAGGGACCAACAAGGTTTTTGTGTCGGATGCGTGCGACAGAATTGAAGATTGTCGACGAGAGAGAGAGAGAAAACAGGAGTCCAGGAGAGGGAGAGGTCGTGTTTTATGCATCAAAGACTGATATAAACCATGTTTCGATATAAACTTGCATTCAAATATTTAAATTGGAGAACATGTTGTCTGCAATCCACACATGAACGGATATATGCGTATATCAAACAAGTTCATTAATTTGACTTTCAACATGTTCATGGAGTACTATAATACTGTACAACATGCTACTCGATTGAGGTGTTCAATTTTGGATTTAGTTCACTATTTTGACCTACTGAACGAGCTATTTCATTGAATCGAGATATTTCATTTTGGGTTTGATTCGCGTTTTTGAGTGGGTCAACTATTTGTCTTATAGTAAATCGCTAGCAACGAGCATGTAAAAACACATTACTCCCGAGCATCATCTCTCCATCTAAAAAAGAAGTGGCAAGCTAATATTTCAAAATTTGATCCGAATCGACTTGGTAAGGTAGACGTGGATGCTCGTTCTCCCAAAATTTGAACGAACCGTTAAACATCCTCTCTGCTCGGTGGAATTCACCCGAGCAAATAAATGGGAGACGCGAAATTACCGTCCTATGTGGGACACACATCAATTGGCCCGTTGTACATCGAGGGTAGGTTCGTAACTTCATCCAAGCGCGCCTTCTCCTCGGCCGAAATGACATGTGCCGAATAATTCATAGACCATGGTCGGCAAAACACGCTCTCCTCGCCCGAAATAGCTCGCGCCCACTATTTCAAAACACGCTCTCCTCGTCCGAAATCGCTCGCGCCCACTATAGTTCAAAACACACCCTCCTTGCCCGAAATCGCTCCCGCCCACTATTTGGGGAGAAGTAAAGTTACTCTACTATCCCCGACCCTTAGTACACAGACCCAAGCCGAGAAGCCTATAGGCAAGGGTAGAACTATAACTCCCCCTCACATTTCAGACAAATGCGTCCGTAAGACATGGTTCCACTCCCCTCCCAATTCCCCCCCCCCGCCTGCCCCCATTCATACCTCGTGGGCGCCAAATCACCTTCTCCCCGGGAAGCTCCCTTCTCCCGAGCCGCGAAACCTCAGCCCCACCTCCATGGCGCCCCCACCGCACCAATTTCACAGCCGCCCTCCTCCCTAATGCCGGAGACGCTGTCCATTTGCCGTCATGCACTGGGCCATGTGCCTCTTACTCCGTGCTGCTGGTGCTGCCTCGAGAACGGCCGCGTGAACCGTACCGGAGCCGATTCACCCCCGCTGTTGTTCACGGTGCCAGAGCGGCTCCAACTTCGGATCTGTCCAGAGTCCTGATGCTGCTTCGGCGTAGCCGTCGACCGTCGCGACATCGCTCTTTCCCTACCGCCGGTCGCCACCGCAACCGTGCCGGCCTCACCGACTCGGCAGCTGGACCTGCCTACTTCACCATGCCGCCAGATAGGTTGCACCCTCATCTCAAATCAATTTATTTAGGCGTCAGTTGTATGAATTTTTATTCTGGGCCAATCGATTTGCAATGGGAAGCAGCACCCCTCAAGGCGGCGGAGCTCCTAGGCTGCCGGTTGGCTGGTGCCTAACGTAAGGGTGTGGTGCCGCAAGTTCGCCGCGGAAGCAGCACTTAGATGGCTATCTTTTAGATTTGCGTGGGTTGAAGGTACTACCGCCGCCGGATCTGGATAACGGGGAGTCTTTGTAGATTGGCCCGGGGGCGGCGCAACCACGACAGTGCAGTGGGGCGGGGAGCGGGGTTTTGGCCGGGGCCACAGACGGCGGAGGCAGGCTGCTCTGCCATTGGTTGCTGGCTCTTCGGGGAAGATTCCGAACAGTGTCAGCCGGGAGGCACAAGATGGCCAGCCATCCGGTGTAGATCGGACAGTACCAAAATAAAATAAAATCGTGTGACCCCAATTTAGTCTTCAGTCAACAGACGTGTGACCACTCTCGTACGTTGCTATTGATCTCTTAGTGTATTTCTTCAGATCAAAGAGATATGTCGTTCTTAACATTATGCATTATCTGCATCTTCAGACACACCGTCTTCCGACTTACCGCAGCTGCTCCAACAAGGGAAGCATACACCAGAAGGGAGCTATAGTCCCCACTCAACAGTTCCCTGCATCGAATGCGCGTGCCCGACATGCACAACCACAACAACTGCAGGGCCATCGACAAGTCAGCACATGATGCTCACTCCTATGGATGGTAGCCCGATAGGTTGTACCCTCATCTTACTTGTGTGCAACATTTATGGCTTTGTTATTCATCTAAGCTTGGAAAACAGATCATCACATTTCACTGTATATTCATGCTGATCTCTTAAGGGTCTTGTTCAGGAGTTAACGTTGTTCCATAGTTCAGCTAAGATACTTGTTCTTTAGGTAACGCTGTTCCATAGTTATCATCCATCAGCCAATGCTATCCCACAGGCTGGTGATTATAGTATTATACCACTTCTAGTATTTCCTATGTTGTTCTTTAATACTTTTGTGTGCCATCTAGTTAATCTCGAGTACAAACGATACATATTCTGTAGCTTTCATCTGTGTTCTCCCTTTAGTTTATGAGACCTATTGCTGCTAGTTAACCCCAGTCCTACTATTTATGTTGTCTCCTACAGGCACTCATTACATAAATCTAACTACTATTTGTCTTCCATGCATGTCAGATATAATTGCACACACTGATATATCCACAAGAACCTCACGGAGCAATGTAAAGGCCAATAAACTTGATGTCAATGATACCCAATATGATGGAACATGTAAAGGCAGTTCTTCAGAAGACTTGTAGAAAGATGATGAATCCTCTTCACCCCACAAGGTCCTTGCTCTAACTTGGCCTGTGATATGGGTACAACATGCATATAATGTCCTGGAGTGTATCTAGTCTGTTGCAATGCCATGTGCTTAGCATGATGATCATGCATGTAAATATGTCATGCCTTCCTGTTTTACATTCCGCTAGCATACAATTTTACATTCAACTAGTGTTTTTTTTGCTGTGTTGTCCTGTCGTATCCCTAGCTCTTACACCATACTCCCTCCGTCTGGATTACATGTTGCCGAAATGGATAAAAAAGGATGTATCTAGAACTGAAATACGCCTAGACCCATCCATTTTTTTTCCGGATGGAGGGAATACATGTCAATATGTCATGCCTTTCTATTCTTCAGTACCTATTCCATCTCTCTGCTGCTGCATGTTTTATAATTAAAGCACCATTCTTCTATACAAGGCATGCAAGGGGAAGACGACTATGTTAGAATCTGAAGGGTTACAAACAAGGCCTTTGCAAAAGATCCAAACGCCAGGAGATAATAAACCAACTCCAGTTTTTATAGATACTGCTCCAGCACAGAGAAACCCAACTCCTACTGATAATAAGCAGATTCCAGTGGCCAAAGAACTAGTCCGCTCCAGTCCAGCAAAAATATGTCAACTCAATTCTAAGAAGTGTGTGCGTATCCTTGCATCATGAAATTTTATAGCATGCTAATCATATTTTCTACATGTTTCTTACCCATCTCTCTTTTAGAAAATAAGCTTAACAGATAGAAGATTTTCTGCAATGGTATCATTTATGAGGAAAGATTCTTGCAGGAATTCTCTGTCCTCCAATGTAGATGTAAGTACCTGTGGTATATCACTATATTTTTACATCAGCATGTATTTTGTTAATCGGCGTGAATCCAAGCTTTATCTGATCTAAATTTAGTTGTAGCAAAATGTATGATTAAAGGCCACAATGTTGATTTTTGCAAGGAAAACTGCCTGGTAGTTTTGCATCCTGAGCTGCATGAGTGTACTATCTCATATCAGTGGGTTTGAATACTTTGGTTTTGTAGTGGGGTTTTTAGTGTTTTTTTACTGTGTTGTCCTGTTGTATCCCTAGCTCTTACATCATACTCCCTCTGTCCGGATTAAATGTCGCAGAAATGGATAAAACTGGATGTATCTAGAACTGAAATACGCCTAGACCCATCCATTTATTTCCGGATGGAGTGAATACATGTCAATATGTCATGCCTTTCTATTCTTCAGTACCTATTCCATCTCTGCTGTAGCATGTTTTATAACTGAATCACCATTCTTCTATATAAGGCATGCAAGGGGAAGACGGCTATGTTAGAATCTGAAGGGTTACAAACCAGGTCTTTGCAAAAGATCCAAATGCCAGGAGATAATAAACCAACTCCATTTTTCATAGATACTGCTCCAGCACAGAGAAACCCAACTCCCACTAATAATAAGCAGATTCCAGTGGCCAAAGAACTAGTCCGCTCCAGTCCAGCAAAAGAATGTCAACTCCATTCTAAGAAGCGTGTGCATATCCTCGCATCATGAAATTTTATAGCATTCTGATCATATTTTCTACATGTTTCTTACCCGTCTCTCTTTTAGAAAATAAGGTTAAATGATACAAGAGTTCCTCCATTGGGATCATATTCGAGGAAAATATCTTGCGGGAATTCTCTGTGCTCCAGTGCTGATGTAAGTACCTGTTGTATATCACTATATTTTTACATCAGCATGTATTTTGTTAATCGGCGTGAATCTAACCTTTATCCGATCTAAAATTAGTTGTAGCAAAATGTTAAAGGCACCAATGTTGATTTTTGTAAAGGAAACTGCCTGGTAGTTTTGCGTACTAAGCTGCATGAATGTGCTATCTCATATCACGCACATTACTGAATTGTAGTGCTTCTCTGGTTGCCCATTCATTCATTGTGTCAATGTTGCTTTCGTATTACCTTACCTGGCTGATGATAGCTGTGCCATATTGTGTTAATTTGGTGTAGGCTAGTTGCCCAAACATTCATTGTGTCAATGTTGCTTTTCTATTATCTGACCTGGCCAATGATAGCAATGCTAGTGTGTTAATTTTGTGCAGGCTGCTGAAGATAAGAAGACAAACTCTGAAAACAACAAGGGAACCCCATTGTTTCTTTCCAGTAAATCTAGGCCATCTAATATGGCAATAACTCATGATTAATCTATTTGGTTCCCGTCCTAATTTACGTTATGATGCAGTGGTCAAGACACTCTCCACTATCAATAATACAAGCCTGCCAAAATCGCCATCTGAATATGTTCAGTATCCTCTGTCTCGAATGCAACGGAATAAATGTATGTTTGTGAACCAATTAATGGCTGAAGCAATGATGGAAATGGTGGATGAATCAGAGGTGCAGAGTCGTGCGACACAACAAATGATCAATGTTTTCAGAGACAGTGTGGCAAAGCAGCAAGAACTTGCCCACATGCTTATGGGCGTCATCTGTGCTGAGGTTACAGATTGTGACGTTGTAGATGGTTAGGTTCTGCTCATTTATTTGCACTGGCATCAATCTTTGATTGCCAAGTGGATGTAATTTCCTGTAATATATTCTGGATGTGCAACATTATTCCCTGTATGCCGTACCTTTGCTCGTCTTAATGGGCTCAAATTATCTAATTTGTCCTAAAGACATGAACGAACTTTAGTGGGCCCATTGAGTTAATGGGCCGTTACTAGGCCGAAAGTTAATGGTCGGCCCTCTTACCTCCCGGGTCGTTAATAGGCCGACATCGAAGCGGGCAACAGGTGGCCCCAATTTATTTCATGGGCCGTTAACAGGCCGTTACTAAGTTTGGGCTACATATGGCCCAACTATACGGTAGGCCTTTAGCAGGCCGAAAGAGACAGCGGGCTCGTATTGGACCATGAAGAGCATGGGCCGCTAAGGCCGAAAGTCAGGTCGTATTGTAAACGGCCCAACTGTGTTGTGGGCCTTTAGCAGGCCGAAAGAGAAACTGGGCTGGTATTGGACCATGAAGGGCATGGGCTATTAAGGGGGCAAAACTAAGGTCCGACTACAAATGGCCCAACTCATTTATGGTCCGTTAATAGGCCGAAAGGCACACAGGGCCGGGAATTGGCCCAACACTTAAATGGGTCGCTAAAAGGCCAAAACTCAGGTCTGACTACAATTGGCCCAACTGATTTATGGGCCGTCAACAGGCTGAAAGTGACACCGGGCCAGAAATTGGCCCAACACTTAAATGGGCCACTAAAAGGCCGAAACTCAGGTCCGACTACAAATGGCCCATCAGATTTATGGGCCGTCAACAGGCTGAAAGACACACCGGGCCGGAAATTAGCCCAACATTTAAATGGGTCGCTAAAAGGCAGAAAGATGTACATCCCGAAAATTGGCCCATCCATTAAATGGGCCGTTAACAGGCCGAAATCTCATCAAGCCGATATTGAGCCCAAGTATATAGCGGGCTGTTAACGGGCTCGAACTAACGATGGGCTGCAATGGTGTCAAATCTTTAACAGGCCGAATTGGCACATCTCGTATGGGCCGTGGGCTTAAATGGACTTGACACAAGTAGGCCTTATATGGGCCGGCCTGCTAATTTTTACTGGGCCGGCCTTTTTCACCAGAATGGGCCACTGTTGGGCCGTGCCACGTGTCAACATATCATAGGCGCCTATCTGACCCACTGACGAGCTGACATGTGTTCCGTCCGGCCAATAAGAATTTTACACGTGGAAATTTCCCATTGGTCGAGGTTGTTAACGGGTTATCGGATCCAAAACCCGACCCGATAGCTTAACGGTGTTCCGTTACGGTGGATGCCATGTGTCGGTCACCCTTGACGAAAGCACTTCTGTGACGCGCGATTTATCATCATGTAAGTGGACACTTCCGTGATGATAATTTTGGTAATGTCATGGAACACTTCTACGACAGCACAGGTATGACTATCTTGATTCTGTCATAAATTTGTCATGGATGTATATGCATGACAAAAAAGCGACCTACTAGTGACAAACAGGTATCATCACGGAAGTGTATTTTTTTGTAGTGCGACGTGCTTCGCACACAGGTGGCTAGTGGGTGTCAGTTTCTCCAACTTTAGTTGAATCGGAGTCAATGAACAGGTTTATTTCTGAAGATCAAAAAGCAATCACTATACCGCGTTCTGGTTTTTGATGCGTAGGTAAGAACAGTTCTTGCTCAGCCTGTAGCAGCCACGTAAAACTTGCAACAACAAAGTAGAGGACGTCTAACTTGTTTTTGCAGGGCATGTTGTGATGTGAGATGGTCAAGACATGATGCTAAATTTTATTGTATGCGATGATCATGTTTTGTAATAGAGTTATCGGCAACTGGTAGGAGCCATATGGTTGTCGCTTTATTGTATGAAATGCAATCGCCATGTAATTGCTTTACTTTATCACTAAGCAGTAGCGATAGTCGTAGAAGAAATAGTTGGCGAGACGACAACGATGCTTCGATGGAGATCAAGGTGTCAAGCCGGTGATGATGGTGATCATGACGGTGCTTTGGATATGGAGATCAAAGGCACAAGATGATGATGGCCATATCATATCACTTATATTGATTGCATGTGATGTTTATCCTTTATGCATCTTATTTTGCTTAGTTCGACGGTAGCATTATAAGATGATCTCTCACTAAATTTCAAGGTATAAGTGTTCTCCCTGAGTATGCACCGTTGCTACAGTTCGTCGTGCCGAGACACCACGTGATGATTGGGTGTGATAAGCTCTATGTTCACATACAACGGGTGCAAGCCAGTTTTGCACACGCGGAATACTCGGGTTAAACTTGACGAGCCTAGCTGTCGGTGTCAAAACCGGCGGATCTCGGGTAGGGGGTCCCGAACTGTGCGTCTAAGGTGGATGGTAACAGGAAGCAGGGGACACGATGTTTTACCCAGGTTCGGGCCCTCTTGATGGAGGTAATACCCTACGTCCTGCTTGACTGTTCTTCATGATATGAGTATTACAAGAGTTGATCTACCACGAGATCGTAGAGGCTAAACCCTAGAAGCTAGCCAATGGTATGATTGTCTGTTGTCCTACGGACTAAACCCTCCAGTTTATATAGACACCGGAGGGGGCTAGGGTTACACAAGGTCGGTTACAAGGGAGGAGATTTACATATCCGTATTGCCTAGCTTGCCTTCCACGCCAAGTAGAGTCCCATTGATAACCCACAAGTATAGGGGATCGCAACAGCTTTCGAGGGTAGAGTATTCAACCCAAATTTATTGATTCGACACAAGGGGAGACAAAGAATATTCTCAAGTATTAGCAGCTGAGTTGTCAATTCAACCACACCTGGAAACTTAGTATCTGCAGCAAAGTGTTTAGTAGCAAAGTAATATGATAGTGATGGTAACGGTAACAAAAGAGTAATGAAAGCAAGGTAATGTTTTTGGTATTTTGTAGTGATTGTAACAATAGCAGCGGGAAAGTAAATAAGCGTAAACCAGTATATGGAAAGCTCGTCATCGGATCAATGATGGATAATTATGCGGATGCGGTTCATCATGGTAACAGTCATAACATGGGGTGACAGAACTAGCTCCAAATTCATCAATGTAATGTAGGCATGTTATTCCGAATATAGTCCATAACGTGCTTATGGAAAAGAACTTGGCATGACATCTTTTGTCCTACCCTCCCGTGGCAGCGGGGTCCTTACGGAAACTAAGGGATATTAAGGCCTCCTTTTAATAGAGAACCGGAACAAATCATTAGCACATAGTGAATACATGAACTCCTCAAACTACGGTCATCACCGGTAAGTATCCTGATTATTGTCACTTCGGGGTTAACGGATCATAACACATAATAGGTGACTATAGACTTGCAAGATAGGATCAATAACTCTCATATATTGATGAAAACATAATTCAGATCTGGAATCATGGCACTCGGGCCATAGTGACAAGCATTAAGCATAGCAAAGTCATAGCAACATCAATCTCAGAACATAGTGGATACTAGGGATCAAACCCTAACAAAACTAACTCGATTACATGATAAATCTCATCCAACCCATCACCGTCCAGCAAGCCTACGATGGAATTACTCACACACGGCGATGAGCATCATGAAATTGGTGATGGAGGATGCTTGATGATGACGACAGCAATGAATCCCCCTCTCCGGAGCCCCGAACGGACTCCAGATCAGCCCTCCCGAGAGGTTTTAGGGCTTGGTAGCGGCTCCGTATCGTAAAACGCAATGAAATCTTCTCTTCTATTTTTCTCTCCCCGAAAGCAGTTATATAGAGTTGGAGTTGGAGTCGGGAGGTCTCCAGGGGGCCCACGAGGTAGGGGGCGCCCTAGGTGGGGCGCCCCCCCACCCTCGTGGCAAGGGTGTGGGCCCCCTGGTCTTCATCTTTGGCGATGATTATTTATTATTTACTGTAAGATATTCCGTGGAGTTTCAGGTCATTCCGAGAACTTTTGTTTTCTGCACATAAAACAAGATCATGGCAATTCTGCTGAAAACAGCGTCAGTCCGGGTTAGTTCGATTCAAATCATACAAGTTAGAGTCCAAAACAAGGGCAAAAGTGTTTGGAAAACTAGATACGACGAAGACGTATCAACTCCCCCAAGTGTAAACCCTTGCTTCTCCTCAAGCAATTCAGTTGACAAACTGAAAGAAATAAAGAAAAACTTTTACAAACTCTGCTTGCTCTTGTTGTTGTAAATATGTAAAGCCAGCATTCAAGTTTTCAGCAAAGATTATAACTAACCACATTCGCAATAACGCATAGGTCTCAAGTTTACTCATATCAATAGCATAATCAACTAGCGAGCCATAATAATAAAACTCGGATGACAACACTTTCTCAAAACAATCATAATATGATATAACAAGACGGTATCTCGCTAGCCCTTTCTGAGACCGCAAAACATAAATGCAGAGCACCTTTAAAGATCAAGGACTAACTAGACATTGTAATTCATGGTAAAAGAGATCCAATCATAGTCACACCCAATATAAATTAACAGTAATGAATGCAAATGACAGCAGTGCTCTCCAACTGGTGCTTTTTAATAAGAGGATGATGACTCAGCATAAAAGTAAATAGATAGGCCCTTCGCAGAGGGAACCAGGGATTTGTAGAGGTGCCAGAGCTCGGTTTTGAAATAGAGATGAATAATATTTTGGGCGGTATACTTTCATTGTCAACATAACAACCAAGAGATGGAGATATCTTCCATGCTACACACATTATAGGCGGTTCCCAAACAGAATGGTAAAGTTTATACTCCTCCTCCACCAACAATCATCAATCCATGGCCTGCTCGAAACAACAAGTGCCTCCAACATACATCAGGTCCCAACGGGAGTTTTGTTTTGCAATTATTTTTGATTTAGTTTGCATAAAGCATGGGACTGGGCATCCCGGTGACCAGCCATTTTCTCGTGAGTGAGGAGCGGAGTCCACTCCTCTTGAGAATAACCCGCCTAACATGGAAGATACAGACAGCCCTAGTTGATACATGAGCTATTCGAGCATACAAAACAGGATATTTATTTGAAGGTTTAGAGTTTGGCACATACAAATTTACTTGGAACGGCAGGTTGATACCGCATATAGGAAGGTATAGTGGACTCATCTGGAATAACTTTGGGGTTTAAGGGATTGGATGCACAAGCAGTATTCCCACTTAGTAAGGTGAAGGCTAGAAAAAGACTGGGAAGCGACCAAGTAGAGAGCGACAACAACCATGTACATGCATTAAAATTAATAAACATTGGATGCAAGCATGAGTAGGATATAATCCACCATGAACATAAATATCATGAAGGCTATGTTGATTTGTTTCAACTACATGCGTGAACATTGCCAAGTCAAGTCACTTAAATCATTCAGAGGAGGATACCACCCTATCATACCACATCATAACCATTTTATTATCATGTTGTCATGCAAGGTAAACCATTATAACTCATAGCTAATCAAGCATGGCACAAGCAACTATGATCTCTAATTGTCATTGCAAACATGTTTATTCATAACAAGCTGAATCAAGAACGATGAACTCATCATATTTACAAAAACAAAAGAGGTCGAGTTCATACCAGCTTTTCTCATCTCAGTCAGTCCATCATATATCATCATAATTTCCTTTCACTTGCACGACCGAACGATGTGAATAATAATAAGAGTGCACGTGCATTGGACTAAGCTGGAATCTGCGAGACTTCAATAAACAGGAGAAGACAAAGCAATATGGGCTCTTTTGTCAGATAAACAATAATGCATATAAAAGCCACTTCAACAATTTAATCATGGTCTTCTCCTACTGACCCCCAAAGAAAAGAAAAGAAATAAAACTATTTACACGGGAAAGCTCCCAACAAGCAAAAGAAGAACGGGAAATATTTTTGGGTTTTCTTTTTAATTACTACTACAAGCATGGAAAGTAAATTAATACTAGTTTTTTTGTTTTTCTTAAGGTTTATTAAACACACAAGAAGAAAGCATAAAAAGGAAAATAAACTAGCATGGATGATACAATGAAAAAGTATGAACACCGACATCTAGAAATGAGTGTGTGTGAACATAAATGTAATGTCGGTGGGAAATAAGTACTCCCCCAAGCTTAGGCCTTTGGCCTAAGTTGGTCTATGGCCATGGCTAGCCTGGCGGATATCCATAATAATAGTTGTTGGGGTCATATTGCGATGAGGAAGAAGAAGGCTCCGATTGCCACTGGCTGGCAATCATCTCCGGATCCCACTGATAGTTAGACTGTCATGAAGGATCAAATTGTGGTTCCGGTTCTGGCTCCTCGACTGGTGCAGGGTTCCGGTAGGCGTGGATAGCCGTCAACGGAACAAGGTACGTGCCTACAGTCAAATCAAACGAAGAAGGAGCAGGCAAGGTAATAGTCTCAGGATGATGTTTATTAAAGAACAATTGATATTTAAGCTCTCCTGCCCTATTCTTAATAATAAAATCATGTGCCACCATACTTTTATAATCTAGATAAACACGAGGCAACACTTTTTCTTCCTTCTCAGCATGCCTAATAGGTAAGTTAAAATGTGCAGCGAGGCGTGAGGCATAGATGCCTCCAAAGATGGGGCCTTTGGTACCGTTCATACTTAACCGTCTAGCAATAATGCCGCCCATACTAAAAGTGTTATCATTGTATAGACCGTGGAGCAGAATAATTATATCAGGGATACTAAGGTTTCCACAGTTTCCGCGTCCAATTAAGCAACGACTAGCAAATAATGCAAAGTAACGTAAAACAGGAAAATGTATGCTAGTGATTCGTGCATCAGAAACCTTCCTAGTTTCTCCTACAGTGATAGTATCAATAAACCCCTCCACATCATCATGATGTGGTTCTTCTGTCTTGCCCTCAAAAGGGACTAAACAAATCCGACAAAAATCATAAAGTGACATCTCCTTATGCTCATCATATAAATGAAACTCCACCGTAGGTGGCGAGTTCCTAGAATGGAAATGAAAGTTTTGCACAAAGGTATTTGTGAGTAAGAGATACTGATCGCATTGGTCATGGAGGAAAGCGGTGAGTCCTGCATTATGAGCCAATTCATGAAAATCTTCATAAATCCCGGCTGCTCTCAAGAAATCATCAGAAGGCCACTCACACGCCCGAATCTCCGCGGTGCACGACAAATTATACTTAGGCTTTGGTGCCTTTTCCTTCGAGCTTTGGCTTGATAAGCCCCTCAATAATCTCCTCATCATTTTCTGAAAAATTCTAAAAATTTTAGTAACTTCAAAATAAAAGTAAACCAAACTCAATAATATTGATAGAAACCACTCCTACAAGTGCCTAGGGCCTATATCATGCATCAAAACTACTTTTGACCATATAAATTTGACATGCAAGCTCAAGAACAGGGTCACCTAAGCAGCAAAAAAATTGCAATGAATAAAGCACTAGAACAAAAACTAATTGGACCAATGGAGGAGTCACATACCAAGGAACAATCTCCCAAAGCAGTTTTGTGAGAGGTGCTTTGAGCAAGGAGATCGAAAATTATAGCAAAGAGGGCTGGAACTCGTGCTTGAGTTGGTTTTTCGTGTTTGTGGGAGGAAGAAGAAGAGGATAGGTACATGAATAAGTGGAGGAGGGCCACCGTGGGGCCACGAGGAAGGGGGGCGCGCCCTCCACCCTCGTGGCAAGGTGGTTGGCCCCCCTGGTGTGTTCTTTGTTCCATAAATCCTCAAATATTCTAGAAAGAATCATATTTAATTTTCAGGGCATTTGGAGAACTTTTATTCAAGGTATTTTTATATTGCATGGATAATCAGATAACAGACAGAAAAATATTTATTTTTTACTTTATTTCAACTAAATAACAGAAAGTATAGAGAGGGTACAGAAGGTTGTGCCTCTAGTTTCATCCATCTCATGCTCATCAAAAGGAATCCACTAACAAGGTTGATCAAGTCTTGTTAACGAACTCATTCCGAATAACATGGAACCGGAGAAATTTCGAATAACACTATGTTACCTCAACGGGGATATGCACATCCCCAATAATAAGAATATCATATTTCTTCTTGACAGTAGGAAGAGGAAATTCAAAACCTCCAAATATAATCGATGGAATTTTTCCAATAGAGTTGATACTATGAACTTGAGGTTGTTTCCTCGGAAAGTGTACCGTATGCTCATTACCATTAACATGAAAAGTGACATTGCCTTTAGTGCAATCAATAACAGCCCCTGCAGTATTCAAAAAGGTTCTACCAAGAATAATAGATATACTATCGTCCTCGGGAATATCAAGAATAACAAAGTCCGTTAAAATAGTGACATTTGCAACTACAACAGGCACATCCTCACAAATACCGACAGGTATAGCAGTTGATTTATCAGCCATTTGCAAAGATATTTCAGTAGGTGTCAACTTATTCAAGTCAAGTCTATGATATAAAGAGAGAGGCATAACACTAACATCGGCTCCAAGATCACATAAAGCTGTTTTAACATAGTTTCTTTTAATGGAGCATGGTATAGTAGGTACTCCGGGATCTCCAAGTTTCCTTGGTATTCCACCTTTAAAAGTATAATTAGCAAGCATGGTGGAAATTTCAGCTTACGGTATCTTTCTCTTATTTGTAATAATATCTTTCATGTACTTAGCATAAGGATTTGTTTTGAGTATATCAGTTAATTGCATACGTAAAAAGATAGGTCTAATCATTTCAGCAAAGCGCTCAAAATCCTCATCATCCTTTTTCTTGGATGGTTTGGGAGGAAAAGGCATGGGTTTCTGAACCCAAGGTTCTCTTTCTTTACCATGTTTCCTAGCAACAAAGTCTTTCTTATCATAACGTTGATTCTTTGATTGTGGGTTATCAAGATTAACAGCAGGTTCAATTTCTACATCATTATCATTACTAGGTTGAGCATTATTATGAACATCATCATTAACATTTTCATTAGGTTCATGTTCATTTCCAGATTGTGTTTCAGCATCAGACATAGAGATATCATTTGGATTATCAGGTGGTTCAGCAATAGGTTCACTAGAAGTTTGCATAGTTCTATCATTTTTCCTTTCCTTGTTTTTAGAAGAACTAGGTGCATCAATATTATTTCTCTGAGAATCTTGCTCAATTCTCTTAGGGTGGCCTTCAGGATACAAAGGTTCCTGAGTCATTCTACCAGTTCTAGTAGCCACTTTAACAGCATAATTATTTACCTTACTATTCATCTCATTGAGAAATTCTTTTTGAGCTTTAAGTACTTGTTCTACTTGAGTGGTAACCATAGAAGCATGCTCGCTAACAAGTTTAAGTTCACCTCTAATATTAGCCATATAATCACCCAAGTATTTAATCATATCAGCATCTTGTTTTAATTGTCTACCAAAATAAGCAATGAAGTCTTCTTGCTTAAATATAAAATTATCAAACTCATCCAAGCATTGACTAGCAATTTTAGTAGGAGGGATTTCAGCTTTATCATATCTATAGAGAGAATTTACCTTTACTACCTGTGTCGGGTTATTGAGGTCTGGAGGTTCTTCAATAAATAAAGGATTAAGATCATATGTTTCTTCAATAGGCGGTAGATCAAGACCATGTATTTCTTCAATAGGAGGTAAATTCTTAACATCTTCAGCTTTAATACCTTTTTCTTTCATAGATTTCTTTGCCTCTTGCATATCTTCGGGACTGAGAAATAGAACACCTCTCTTCTTCGGAGTTGGTTTAGGAATAGGATCATTAATTGGAGCAGGAGCTGGCTCAGGAGGTGCCCAATTATTTTCATTTGTCAACATATTATTCAATAAGATTTCAGCTTCATCCGATGTTCTTTCCCTGAAAAGAGAACCAACACAACTATCCAGGTAATCTCTGGAAGCATCGGATAGTCCATTATAAAAGATATCAAGTATTTCATTTTTCTTAAGAGGATGATCAGGCAAAGCATTAAGTAACTTGAGAAGCCTCCCCCAAGCTTGTGGGAGATGCTCTTCTTTAATTTGCACAAAGTTGTATATTTCCTTTAAAGCAGCTTGTTTCTTATGAGCAGGGAAATATTTAGCAGAGAAGTAATAGATCATATCCTGGGGACTACGCACACAACCAGGATCAAGAGAATTAAACCATATCTTAGCATCACCCTTTAATGAGAACGGAAATATTTTGAGGATATAAAAGTAGCAAGATCTCTCATCATTAGTGAACAGGGTGGCTATATCATTTAATTTAGTAAGATGTGCCACAACAGTTTCAGATTCATAGCCATGAAAAGGATCAGATTCAACCAAAGTAATTATATTAGGATCAATAGAGAATTCATAGTCCTTATCAGCAACACAGATAGGTGAAGTAGCAAAAGCAGGGTCAGGTTTCATCCTAGCATTTAGAGATTGCTTATTCCATTTAGCTAATAACCTTTTGAGTTCATATCTATCTTTGCAAGCTAAAATAGCTAAAGAAGCTTCTTGATCAAATAAATAACCCTTAGGAATAACAAGTGATTCTTCATCATCACTTTCATCATCATAATCAGATTCAATATTTTCAATCTCTCTAGCCCTAGCAAGTCGTTCCTCGAGAAAATCACCAAGAGGCACAGTAGTATCAAGCATAGAAGTAGTTTCATCATAAGTATCATGTATAGCAGAAGTGGCATCATCAATAACATGCGACATATCAGAACAAATAGCAGAAGCAGGCTTGGGTGTCGCAAGCTTACTCATAACCGAAGGTGCATCAAGTGCAGAGCTAGATGGCAGTTCCATACCTCCCCTCGTAGTTGAGGGATAAATTGTTGTCTTAGCGTCTTTCAAATTCTTCATAGTGTCCAGCAGATATAAATCCCAAGTGACTCAAAGAATAGAGCTATGCTCCCCGGCAACGGCGCCAGAAATTGGTCTTGATAACCCACAAGTATAGGGGATCGCAACAACTTTCGAGGGTAGAGTATTCAACCCAAATTTATTGATTCGACACAAGGGGAGCCAAAGAATATTCTCAAGTATTAGCAGCTGAGTTGTCAATTCAACCACACCTGGAAACTTAGTATCTGCAGCAAAGTGTTTAGTAGCAAAGTAATATGATAGTGATGGTAACGGTAACAAAAGAGTAATGAAAGCAAGGTAATGTTTTTGGTATTTTGTAGTGATTGTAACAATAGCAGCGGGAAAGTAAATAAGCGTAAACCAGTATATGGAAAGCTCGTAGGTATCGGATCAATGATGGATAATTATGCCGGATGCGGTTCATCATGTAACAGTCATAACATGGGGTGACACAGAACTAGCTCCAATTCATCAATGTAATGTAGGCATGTATTCCGAATATAGTCATACGTGCTTATGGAAAAGAACTTGCATGACATCTTTGTCCTACCCTCCCGTGGCAGCAGGGTCCTTACGGAAACTAATGGATATTAAGGCCTCCTTTTAATAGAGAACCGGAACAAATCATTAGCACATACTGAATACATGAACTCCTCAAACTACGGTCATCACCGGTAAGTATCCTAATTATTGTCACTTCGGGGTTAACGGATCATAACACATAATAGGTGACTATAGACTTGCAAGATAGGATCAATAACTCTCATATATTGATGAAAACATAATAGGTTCAGATCTGAAATCATGGCACTCGGGCCCTAGTGACAAGCATTAAGCATAGCAAAGTCATAGCAACATCAATCTCAGAACATAGTGGATACTAGGGATCAAACCCTAACAAAACTAACTCGATTACATGATAAATCTCATCCAACCCATCACCGTCCAGCAAGCCTACGATGGAATTACTCACACACAACGATGAGCATCATGAAATTGGTGATGGAGGATGGTTGATGATGACGACGGCGACGAATCCCCCTCTCCGGAGCCCCGAACGGACTCCAGATCAGCCCTCCCGAGAGGTTTTAGGGCTTGGCAGCGGCTCCGTATCGTAAAACGCAATGAAATCTTCTCTTCTATTTTTCTCTCCCCGAAAGCAGTTATATAGAGTTGGAGTTGGAGTCGGGAGGTCTCCAGGGGTCCACGAGGTAGGGGGCGCCCTAGGGGGGGCGCCCCCCACCCTCGTGGCAAGGGTGTGGGCCCCCTGGTCTTCATCTTTGGCGATGATTATTTATTATTTACTGTAAGATATTCCGTGGAGTTTCAGGTCATTCCGAGAACTTTTGTTTTCTGCACATAAAACAAGATCATGGCAATTCTGCTGAAAACAGCGTCAGTCCGGGTTAGTTCCATTCAAATCATACAAGTTAGAGTCCAAAACAAGGGCAAAAGTGTTTGGAAAACTAGATACGACGGAGACGTATCACCCTTCCGGACACGGGACGAAGTCTTTAATCCTGTATCTTCATAGTCCCACAGTCCGGCCAAAGGATATAGTCCGGCTGTCCGGAGACCCCCTAATCCAGGACTCCCTCAGTAGCCCCCGAACCAGACTTCAATGACGTCCGGCTCCCATAAATGTTGGACTTCTTTGCTTCTGCGCCCAATAAGGGCTATCTTCCACGTGTTGAGCGAATGTGAGGAGCCAGGGCGTTTTCACATTCGCCCCCCTAGCCAAGTAAACAAATCTTCTATAAAAGGGATGGGGATTCTTAGATCCAATCCACACAATATTCCCACAACGAGAATCCATCGGAGCGCGCTCGGAAAAATCCATTCCATCATGGCCAGCCACTACAGCTCCTTCTCTCGCTCCCGTAGCCCGAAGCCCGGCGATTGGGAGAAGTGTTCCGTCCCGCACGGCCGATTAGTAGAGTTGCAGACCCAAGGATTTCTCCCTCCGGCGTATATGGTCCCCATCTGAGCTGGGCTCGCCACTTATAATGGCGGGGAGCAAGCAGAGAGCTTCTCCAATCCCTCCAAGGGGGAGCGGGTATGCCTTGTCCCTCACTTATTAAGGGGTCTCGGATTTCCAATTCATCCGTTCCTCCATGGACTCCTGGAGTTTTACGGCCTCTAGTTGCATAATTTCACCCCTGCTTCCATATTACACATCGCCGGCTATGTTGACATTTGCGAGTTGTTTTTGGGCTGCGAGGCTCATTTCGAGCTGTGGAAAAGGCTATTCTGCCGTGTGCCCCGCACATAGAAGGGGTCACTTTATCAAGTGGGCGGAGCCGAAATATGGCGCATCGCCGAGACCGGATACCCGTCCGATACTCCAAAGAAGACATCTGAAGACTGGCCTTCGGAGTGGTTTTACATGGAGGACGTCCCTCTTCCAGACCCTGTTCGGCGGGGTCTTCCTGAGTTCGACAATTCTCCTCTGAAGAAGGTCAAAGTTGGCGCCCACGGAGCCCCCAAGAGGAAGATAATAGAGAAGTCCTTTATCTGATGAACCAGATAAAAGCGCTGGCTCAATCAGGGTTGACAATAATCGAGGTTATGTCAATATGCATAATGCGGGGGTGCAACCACTTCAATATCGAGGGCACCCCCTGTGGTGTTTTAACGGGGAAGATGATGCCACCCGTTGCGGGCGCAAGGGACCGGACTCACCTGCTGCTTTAGCAAAAGTTCTGTCTGAGTTATTCAAGGGAGAGGAAGAGGAGTTCATCCACATTAAACCACGGGACGGATTCTCCATGTACAACCCTCCAAGCTGGGTGAGTTGTACCCTTTTTACTCTCAACCTTCCTGCATTCTTCGTCGTAGGTGCTCACCTTGCCATTTCATGGCAGGAACTGCGAAAAGCGATAAGGGAGGTCAACAGCCCAGCTCCACAACCAGAGGACCCTGGCCGGGCCCTCGATCCCAGACTTGAAGAGGATCGAGACATATTCGTGGAGCTGATAGACAGGCAATTCTATCAATTGAGCTGCGATGACGCCATGGGGGCCATAATAGCCGACTATCCGGGATTACTTCCTGCGTCGCACGTAAGAAAAACCAAAGTCCCAACTCCCAAAAAAGGATTCTCTTTTATGCACTTCACCTACCGTACATGCATGGTGTCTTACAGGGAAGGCCTTCGGGACGCCGTGCCGAACCTGCAGCAACTCGCCAACAAGAGGCGCCGAAGCCGGGTAGGCAAAAAAAGGAAGGCGGTCAGGACGGAGACGCCAACTCTGAGGTATAACACAAAACCTCATTCCGTGGTTTTCATCTTGCTTAAAATATAATGACATCCGTGTTTCCTAGAAAAAACGCTCGCCGGACTATATCCGAAGAGGCTGCCGATCACGCCTCAACCAGTCGGGCTCCAGGGCCGGACATAGAGGCGGAAGCTAACGCGAGGCAGACGCCGGATGTTCCTCCTACAGAGGATGCGGACAGATTATCCGCTACAAATTCTGAAGTGGAGAGCGCCATGAATCACAGGCGTTGTCGGGCCGTACTCCGTGACGCTTATTTCTTGCCGGAGGCATTTGATGCCTTCAATTCTGGAGACGCGTACATCCGCGCTGCTCAAAATGGCCTAGCCAGAGCCACAGATTAGTATGTGAGGGATATACAGGTAAGTAAATCTGACGATTATATGTATTAGTAGCCCCTGAGACTTGAAACAGTTGACACAACTGATTTAAGGATCATTTATTTGAGTAGGTTCTTACGGAGAAGAATTCCCAATTGTCTCAAGAGCTGGAAGAGTGCAAGGCCCAGCTAGGGGCCGCTGTTGCCGCGTTGAAGGAGTCCGAGAAGGATCCCTCTGGTAACACTTGTTTCCATTGCAAAGAATATGGGTACCAGGTAGTACGCGGCATGTATGCAAATCTAACAATAGATGTTGCAGGTGGCCCCGGAGTGAATCCAGAGGCCGTGGCGGTGGATGCGGCACGTGATGATCGACAGCGAAATGCTGGCGAGCGCGTGCTTACGCGAGTCAGGCAGGAGAAAAATGATCTCCAAGACGCCAATATCCGGCTGGGCGTGGAACTGAAAGATGTCCGAGCCCAGCTTGCGGACTGAGTGAAGGAGAATAAACAGCTTCGACGCGGCATTTTTAGTAAGTGCTTGAACGAACTTTTAAAGGAGTTCAGCGAAGAAGCTGGCTAATAGAGTTATGTCTGCAGGTATGCTGACGGGTCGTCCCGTAGAGGAGATGCCTGGGTCTTCGGGTGATCTTCTACCAGAGCTCTCACAACTGCACGAACAAGTTCGGCAGGCGATGCAGGGTATTGCCCAAGCCTTGTGGCCATCCGCGTCCCCACCCGGAGGCATGGGGGAGCTTATAGAGAAGCTCAAGGGAGCGCGGCGACGCTTCCGATTATGGAAGATATCCGCCTGCCGACAAGGTGCAAGGGAAACCTGGGCTATGGTGAGGACGTGCTATACCACAGCGGACCCGAACCACATGGCCGAGGTCGGACCTGTGGGGCCTGATGGGAAAGAGATCCCCGTCAGTTTAGTGTATGATCAAGTAGAATTAGCCGCAAGGTATTCCCAACAGGATTGTAGGCTAGACAGCCTGTTGGATGGTACAGAAGAAGAATTCAATCAGTCTTAGCGATTGTGTAATTCAGGTGACATATGTAATGTCCCTAGCTGGATTGTAAATCATTTGTCATGGCGGACCTTTTCTCTTCGACCTTTGGACCCGATAGTCCGAGTGTATCCGAATACCCGCTCGGTAAAAACCGGGGTATGCATGGAGACCAGGCGTAGGGGTCATAATTGCTTGAACAGACAAGTACCCAACTAGTTATGTTATATCACATGGGTAGTAAGAAACATCTTCCAGGGAGAATAGTTCCATTAAGGGTTCCTTTCCCTGGGTACGCATGCCCTAATGTGCATGTCGGAACTGCGAAAAGAGACACAAGATATAACCATCTGGGGGCATGTTTCAAATTAGATAAAAGTCATATTTTATTCATCGACCGAATATAACCTTAAGAACGCTAGCTTTCGGCTTCACCCAGTCTGAGGTAGACATCCGGCTGAGCCGGCAGTAACAATCGCAGAGGTGCTCCCCTTATGTCCTAGCCGAATTAACGGAAATGTAGGGCATAAATACAAGAGCCAGGCAACCCAGCTTGGCCAAACTTAGGTCATATCGATGCATATAATGGAGAAAAAGGTACATGCGGAAGAATAACACATGTATGGGACCTAAAGCCCAGGAAAATAGTTAGATTAAGCTTCTGTATAAGAAGCCCCCAGGTATAATGAGCGCGGTTAGCGCGTCAAGATTGTGTAACCAGGACACAAGTATGGCCTTTAAGGGCCTTGAAAAGAGTAAAAAGGGAGAAAGAGAGAAAAGACAGATATGAAAAAAATTGACGGAGGTGAGGAGACTAACATAGAGTCCGGCGCTAGGCGTAGAATCTTCGGAGTCTAGCTTCATTCCATGGGTTTGGCTCGAGTCGATTATCCGATGCATCCCGCAGACGGTACGCTCCACCAGTCATAACCTGTTCAATAATGAAGGGACCCTCCCATTTGGGCTTGAGCTTGTTATTTTTCTTCTCCGGCAGGCGTAGAACTAGTTCGCCAACGTTATAGGTTTTGGCACGTACTTCTCTGCTTTGATACCTTCGAGCCTATTGCTGATAGAATGCGGAATGGGCCTTTGCCATGCCGCGCTCCTCCTCCAGGGCGTCCAAACTGTCCTGCCGATCGAGATCGACCTCTTTTTCTTCGTACATGCGCACTCGAGATGAGTCATGAATTATGTCGCAAGGCAGAACTGCCTCTGCGCCGTACACCATAAATAACGGTGTGTATCCGGTAGTGCGATTCGGCGTGGCCCGCAGCCCCCATAGTATGGAGTCGAGCTCCTCTACCCCAGTGCGTGTTTGACTCCTTTAAGGACCACACTAATCTGGGTTTAATGCCGCTCATGATAAGACCATTCGCTCGATCGACTTGACCGTTAGTTTGCGGGTGATAGACAGAAGCATAATCGAGCTTGATGCCCATGTTGCTGCACCAAAGTTTCACCTCGTCGGCTGTAAAGTTCGTGCCGTTGTCAGTGATGATGCTGTGGGGGACGCCATAATGGTGTACGACCCCGGATATGAAGTCTATCACTGGTCCGGATTCAGCCGTTTTGACAGGTTTGGCTTCTATCCATTTGGTGAATTTATCCACCATGACCAGTAAGTATTTTTTCTTATGGGTTCCCCCTTTAAGGGGTCCGACCATATCAAGCCTCCAGACCGCAAAGGGCCAGGTAATGGGGATTGTTTGGAGAGCAGTAGGCGGCATATGGCTTTGGTTTGCAAATAGCTGGCAACCAACGCAATGCTGGACCAGATGCTGCGCATCTGCCCGGGCCGTCGGCCAATAGAAACCTGTACGGAAGGCCTTGCTTATAAGGGCCCGGGCTGCGGCGTGATGGCCGCCGAGTCCGGCATGGATTTCTGCCAAAAGCTTCCGCCCTTCCTCTTCGGAGATGCACCTTTGAAGGACTTCGGTAGTGCTTTTCTTATAAAGCTCTCCCTCGTGGACCTTGTAGGCTTTAGATCACCGCACTATGCAGCGTGCCTCATTTTGGTCCTCGGGTAGTTCCTGCCTGGTTAGGTAGGCCAGGAATGGTTGTGTCCACGGGGCGATGACGGCCATTATTACGTGGGCTGAAGGTGTTATTTCGATGGCAGAGCCTGCGATTGTGTCAGAATGTTCGGTATCTGGGATTGTGGCCGGGTCCGGACTATTGTTGCCTACCACGGATGGTTTGAATAGTTTTTCCAGGAATATGTTCGGTGGGACAGGGTCGCGTTTAGCGCCGATACGGGCGAGGATGTCCGCCGCCTGGTTGTTTTCCCGAGCCACGTGGTGGAATTCAAGCCCCTCGAACCGAGCTGACATTTTGAGGACGGCGTTGCGATATGCCGCCATTTTCGGATCCTTGGCATCGAAGTCTCCATTTATTTGGGATATTGCGAGGTTCGAATCCCCACGCACCTCTAGGCGTTGAATGCCCATGGAGACTGCCATCCAGAGACCGTGTAATAGGGCCTCGTATTCGGCTGCGTTATTGGAGTCTGTATATAGTATTTGGAGTACGTATTGCACTGTATCTCCGGTGGGGGACGTCAGGACGACGCCAGCCCCCAAACCAGCCAGCATCTTAGAGAGCCGTCGAAGTGCATGATCCAATTGGAGTATGCGCCGTACTCTTTAGGGAGTTCGGCTTCTGTCCATTCGGCTACGAAATCGGCCAGTACTTGTGACTTAATGGCTCGCCGTGGTTTATATGTTATGTCAAACGGGAGGAGCTCGATAGCCCATTTGGTGATCCGGCCCGTGGCATCGCGGTTGTTTATTATGTCGTTGAGTGGTACTTCGGAGGCCACCGTAATTGAACACTCTTGAAAGTAATGTCATAATTTCCGGGATGCCATGAATACCGCGTATGCTATCTTTTGATAATGTGGGTACCGTGATTTGCATGGAGTGAGGACAGTGGATACATAATATACCGGCTTTTGAAGTGGGAATTTATGTCCGTCCATCTCTCTTTGGACGACGAGCACTGCGCTTACAACTTGATGAGTTGCCGCTATATATAATAGCATTGGTTCGCCAACATCTGGCGCGGCCAAGATTGGGTTGGTGGCCATGATGGCTCTTATTTCCTCTAGTCCGGTCATGGCTGCATCCGTCCACTCGAAGTGTTCGGTGCGCCGAAGAAGGTGATAAAGGGGAGTGCCTTTTCTCCTAGTCGGGAGATAAAGTGGCTTAAAGCCGCCACACATCCAGTTAACTTCTGGATTTGCTTGAGGTTAGTTGGGATAGCCAACTGTGACAGGGCCCGGATTTTGGCCGGATTTGCTTCAATTCCTCTGCTGGAGACTATAAAGCCCAGGAGCTTTCCGGCGGGTACGCCAAAACGCACTTTTCCGGATTGAGCTTAATGTTGTATGTTTGGAGATTGTCGAACATGAGCCTCAAGTCATCTATTAGGGAGTCGACGTGTCTGGTTTTAATGACCACATCATCAACGTATGCCTCCACTGTTTTGCCGATCTGTTTTTCCAGACACGTCTGAATCATGCCCTGATACGTTGCACCGGCGTTTTTGAGCCCGAAGGGCATTGTGTTAAAATAGAAGGGGCTGTATGGAGTGATGAATGCCGTTGCGGCTTGGTCGGACTCCGCCATCTTAATTTGGTGGTAACCGGAGTATGCGTCGAGGAAGCACAATGAGTCGTGTCCTGCGGTAGCGTCGATAATTTGATCGATGCGAGGGAGGGGAAGGGATCCCTTGGGTAAGCCTTATTAAGGTCCTTGGAGTCGACGCATAGGCGCCAGGATTTGTCCTTCTTTGGCACCATCACCAGGTTTGCTAGCCAATCCGGATGCTTTATTTCTCTAATGAATCTGGCCTCCAGTAATTTGTCTAGATCCTCTCCGATGGCTTGTCGCTTAGGTTCGGAGAAACGCCGAAGAGTCTGCTTGACCGGCCTGAATCCTTTTAGAATGTTAAGGCTATGCTCGGCTAGCCTGCGTGGGATTCCTAGCATGTCTGAAGGATGCCAGGCGAATATGTCCCAATTCGCGCGCAGGAACTCCCGTAGTGCGGCGTCTACGGCGGGGTTTAGCTGTGCTCCAATGGATGCTGTTTTTGTGGGGTCCGTTGGATGGACTTGGAATTTGACTATTTCATCTGCTGTTTTAAAGGAGGTGGACTTGGATATTTTGTCTAGTATCACGTCGTCCCTGTCCACTGTGGAGCGCAGCGCGGTTAATTCCTCCGCCACAAGGGCTTCGGATAATGCCTCGAGGGCTAGTGCGGTTGTTTTGTTCTCGGCGCGGAGTGCTATGTCCGGATCACTAGCCAGAGTGATGATTCCATTGGGTCTGGGCATTTTGAGCTTCATGTACCCGTAATGGGGTATGGCTTGAAAAATCGTGAATGCCTCCCGCCCTAGAAGGGCGTGGTATCCGCTGCTAAACGGGGCCACTTGGAATGTGATTTCTTCAGACCTGTAATTCTCCGAAGTTCCGAATACCACATCTAGTGTGATTTTCCCAGCGCAACATGCCTCCCGACTGGGGATGATTCCTCAGAAGGTCGTGGTGCTTTGCTCAATACGGTTGCTGTCTATTTCCATTTTTTGAAGAGTCTCCTCATAAATGAGGTTTAATCCGCTGTCGCCATCCATGAGCACTTTAGTGAGCCGAAAGCCGTCCACGATTGGACTGAGGACCAAAGCGGCTGGTGCTCGGGCTGTTCGGAATTTAGGTTCGTCACTGGCATTGAAAGTAATGCCCGTGTCGCTCCATGGGTTTATTGCTGCAACGTGGCAGACTTCGGCGAGGCTGCGGAGTGCTTGCTTACGCCTATTATTTGAGGCGAAGGTCTCGAAGGCTGTTAATACTGTATTGTTATCGTCGGGAGGGTGTTCTGGGGTGTTTTGGATGAGGAGATCCTCACCGCTCTTGGCCACCTGCCGGAGTACCCAACATGCTCTAAGGCTATGTGTTGATATGGTATCCGCTGTACTATGAATTTTGCAGGGCCCGTTAAGCCATCCCTCCAATACGGTTCCATGCCCTGTAGTGTGTTTTTGCTTCTTTGTAATTGAGTCGGGCGACTTATGAGAGTGCACCCTTTTAGTTCGGACTAGGGGTTTTGTCAGAGCCGGATTGTCCCAAAGTTGTGTCTGGGTTTTCTAGGCGCTTTCCATCGCACAGTACTTTCGTACTATGGCCGCCAAGTCAGCGAAGTGTGCTATGTCACGACGACTTATGGCATTGAGGATCCCCTTGTCCGTGCAATTGTTGCAAAAGAACGAAATTGCGTCTTCCTCGCGACAGTCCTTGTCCTTGTTTATTACAAGGAGGAATCTGGCCCAATAGTGATGTACTGTCTCTTGGGGCGCTTGCCTATTGTGGGAAAGATCGTTTGTATCTGGGTGGGTGGGTGGATTTAAGTCCGAACCTAGACCCAATCTAAGATCCCGGGGCAGGGGAGTTTCCGATCTTGGAAGCTCGGGCCCTGGGATGTTGCTCCATGAGTTCGGTATGCGACCTGATTCTAGGTTCAGGGTTAGGGCGATGTCCTCCCATGAGCGGGTATCTGGCTCGGAGAGCTCGGAAATCTGGACATAGTTAGTCCTCAAGATAGAGGGAGAACCGCCGCGTTGCTCCTCCACCACCGCTATTTGATGGGTGACCGGCGGAGAGTTAATCTCCCTTTGGTCGGGTTTAAGCCCGATCCGATCGTAGTCTGTAGCGACTCCCAGAGCGGCAATGCGATACAAGAGCTCGTTCAAAGAGAAGAGCTCCATTGGATCCATCTGCTCGGTGACTTTTGAGTCGATGTGGAGGCTATTTTTGATGACCCGAGAAGTCATCGTCGGCGCAACGGCCGAGCGGGCGGTCATGAGGAAGCCGCCTAGTCGGAGAGTTTGGCCTATAGCCAGGGCTCCCTCAGAAGTGATGTTGTCCTTGACAACGAGACGAGCCATCCCTGCTTATGATGACGGCACATTGGAACTCTCAATGAAAGCACCAATGTAGGTGTCAAAACCGGCGGATCTCGGGTAGGGGGTCCCGAACTGTGTGTCTAAGGTGGATGGTAACAGGAAGCAGGGGACACGATGTTTTACCCAGGTTCGGGCCCTCTTGATGGAGGTAATACCCTACGTCCTTCTTGATTGTCCTTGATGATATGACTATTACAAGAGTTGATCTACCACGAGATCATAGAGGCTAAACCCTAGAAGCTAGCCTATGGTATGATTGTTTGTTGTCCTATGGACTAAACCCTCCGGTTTATATAGACACCGGAGGGGGCTAGGGTTACACAAGGTCGGTTACAAGGGAGGAGATTTACATATCCGTATTGCCTAGCTTGCCTTCTACGCCAAGTAGAGTCCCATCCGGACATGGGACGAAGTCTTCAATCTTGTATCTTCATAGTCCAACAGTCCGGCCAAAGGATATAGTCTGGCTATCTGGAGACCCACTAATCCAGGACTCCCTCACTAGCATATGCAGATATGGCCTCGGAACACCGAGACCAAAAGGTCGAGCGCGAATCATATAGTAGATATGATCAACATAGTGATGTTCACCATTGAAAACTACTCCATCTCACGTGATGATCGGACATGGTTTAGTTGATATGAATCACGTCATCACTTAGATGATTAGAGGGATGTCTATCTAAGTGGGAGTTCTTAAGTAATATGATTAATTGAACTTTAATTTATCATGAACTTAGTACCTGATAGTATTTTGCATGTCTATGTTGTTGTAGATAGATGGACCGTGCTATTGTTCCGTTGAATTTTAATGCGTTCCTAGAGAAAGCTAAGTTGAAAGATGATGGTAGCAATTACACAGACTGGGTCCGTAACTTGAGGATTATCCTCATTGTTGCATAGAAGAATTACGTCCTAGAAGCACCGCTAGGTGACAAACCCGCTGTAGGAGCAACACCAGATGTTATGAACTTCTGGTAGAGCAAAGCTGATGACTACTCGATAGTTTAGTGTGCCATGCTTTACGGCTTAGTACCAGGACTTCAACGACGTTTTGAACATCATGGAGCATATGAGATGTTCCAGTAGTTGAAGTTAATATTTCAAGCAAATGCCCGGATTTAGAGATGTGAAGTCTCCAATAAGTTCTACAGCTGCAAAATGGAGGAGAATAGTTCTGTCTGTGAACATATACTCAGAATGTTCGGGTACCACAACCACTTGACTCAGCTGGGAGTTAATCTTCCCGACGATAGTGTCATTGACAGAGTTCTTCAATCACTACCACCAAGCTACAAGATCTTCGTGATGCACTATAATATGAAAGGGATGGATAAGACAATTCTCAAGCTCCTCGCAATGCTAAAGGCTGCGGAGGTAGAAATCAAGAAGGAGCATCAAGTGTTGATGGTCAACAAGACCACCAGTTTCAAGAAAACGGGTAAAGGGAAGAAGGGGATCTTCAAGAAGAATGGCAAGCAAGTTGCTGCTCAAGTGAAGAAGCCCAAGTGTGGACCTAAGCCTGAGACTGAGTGCTTCTACTTCAAAGGGACTGGTCACTGGAAGCGGAATTGCCCCAAGTATTTGGCGGATAAGAAGGATGTCAAAGTGCAAGGTATATTTTATATACATGTTATTGATGTGTACCTTACTAATGCTTGTAGTAGCGCCTGGGTATTTGATATTGGTTCTGTTGCTCATATTTGCAACT
The DNA here is from genome assembly GCF_003073215.2 of Triticum urartu. NCBI lineage: Eukaryota > Viridiplantae > Streptophyta > Magnoliopsida > Poales > Poaceae > Triticum > Triticum urartu. The sequence continues at coordinate 632,442,044 of NC_053026.1, forward strand.
CGAAACAGGGGCTATGGATTAAATGAAGATTGGCTAAGGACGAGGTGACGATGCACGTGGGAAATGGTCCCAAAGTTGATGTGATCGTCGTCGGCACGCTACCTCTTTATCTACCGCCGGGATTAGTTTTAGACCTAAATAATTGTTATTTGGTGCCAAAGTTAAGCATGAACATTATATCTGGATCTTGTTTAATGCGAGACAATTATTCATTTAAATCAGAGAATAATGGTTGTTCTATTTATATCAGTAATATCTTTTATGGTCAAGCACCCTTGATGAGTGGTCTATTTTTGTTGAATCTCGATTGTAGTGATACACATATTCATAATATTGAAGCCAAAAGATGCAAAGTTAATAATGATAGTGCAACTTATTTGTGGCACTGCCGTTTAGGTCATATTGGTGTAAAGCGCATGAAGAAACTCCATGCTGATGGGCTTTTGGAATCACTTGATGCTTGCGAACCATGCCTCATGGGCAAGATGACTAAGACTCTGTTCTCTGGAACAATGGAGCAAGCAACTGACTTATTGGAAATAATACATACTGATGTATGCGGTCCGATGAGTGTTGAGGCTTGCGACAGGTATTGTTATTTTCTAACCTTCACAGATGATTTGAGCAGATATGGGTATATCGACTTAATGAAACATAAGTCTGAAACATTTGAAAAGTTCAAATAAGTTCAGAGTGAAGTGGAAAATCATCGTAACAAGAAAATAAAGTTTCTATGATCTGATCGTGGAGGAGAATATTTGAGTTACGAGTTTGGTCTTCATTTGAAACAGTGTGGAATAGTTTCGCAACTCACGCCACTTGGAACACCACATCGTAATGGTGTGTCCGAACGTCGTAATCGCACTTTATTAGATATGGTGCGATCTATGATGTCTCTTACTGATTTACCGCTATCATTTTGGGGTTATGCTTTAGAGACGGCTGCATTCACGTTAAATAGGGCACCATCAAAATCCATTAAGACGACACCTTATGAACTATGGTTTGGCAAGAAACCCAAGTTGTCGCTTCTTCAAGTTTGGGGCTACGATGTGCTACCTCTTTAGCACTTGCGTTGGTTTTCCCTTGAAGAGGAAAGGGTGGTGCAGCAGAGTAGCGTAAGTATTTCCCTCAATTTTTGAGAACCAAGGTATCAATCTAGTAGGAGGCTGCGCGCGAGTCCCTCGCACCTGCACAAAACAAATAAATCCTCGCAACCAACGCGATAAGGTGTTGTCAATCCCTACACGGTCACTTACGAGAGTGAGATCTGATGGATATGATAAGATAATATTTTTGGTATTTTTATGATAAAGATGCAAAGTAAAATAAAAGGCAATGAAAATAACTAAGTATTGGATGATTAATATGATGAAGATAGACCCGGGGGCCATAGGTTTCACTAGTGGCTTCTCTCAAGAGCATAAGTATTTTATGGTGGATGAACGAATTACTATTGAGCAATTGACAGAATTGAGCATAATTATGAGAATATCTAGGTATGATCATGTATATAGGCATCACGCCCGAGACAAGTAGACCGACTCCTACCTGCATCTACTACTATTACTCCACACATCGACCGCTATCCAGCATGCATCTAGAGTATTAAGTTCATAAGAACAAAGTAACGCCTTAAGCAAGATGACAAGATGTAGAGGGATAAATTCATGCAATATGATAAAAAATCCATCTTGTTATCCTCGATGGCAACAATGCAATACGTGCCTTGCTGCCCCTACTATGACTGGGAAAGGACACCGCAAGATTGAACCCAAAGCTAAGCACTTCTCCCACTGCAAGAAAGATCAATCTAGTAGGCCAAACCAAACTGATAATTCGAAGAGACTTGCAAAGATAACCAATCATACATAAAAGAATTAAGAGAAGATTCAAATATTGTTCATAGATAAACTTGATCATAAACCCACATGTAAGTGCATCTAGTGCCACCCCTAGTTGGTTTTGGAGTATTGACGACAAACCTAGTTGAGGGACTAATGTGTTTGTGAGAATTGCAGGATAACACAGGTAGAAGTCCCTCATTGATTCGGTTTTCCTACCAGAGATGACCCCTAAAAATGTATGAACACATTGATGTCAAAGGTGGTATGTGAAGATACTCACATTGAAGACTATGACAAGAGAAGACATCGCATGAAGCCTATGGAGCTTGAAGACTTAGATCTTTTGTAGTTCTGTTTCTTCTTTGTTGAGTCATAGGAACCACTGTACTATTAAGTGGGGTCCAAGTGAACCAGTCAGAATGACTGAAGTGATGCTTAACCAAAACCTATGTCTTCGAGTGAAGACTATGAGAGCGCAACTTGTCCAGAGTCAGACAAGTCAGCTTTGCTTGTAGCCCAAGTAAAGCTGCCGCGTGAGTTTGAAATCTGACCGTTGGAACATGTGTCAGTTCCTTAGTGACCCAGGGTCATTTCGGACAAATCAGGTCGGGTTGCAGAGTGGCTATAAATAGCCCACCCCCTACAACCATAAACGGTTGGCTGCTCAGAGTTAGAGTATGGCTTTTGTCGTTTGAGAGCAACCCACTGTTGGGTAACGCAGTAATTTCAAAAAAATTCCTACGCACACGCAAGATCATGGTGATGCATAGCAACGAGGGGAGAGTGTGATCTACGTACCCTTGTAGACCGACAGCGGAAGCGTTTGGCACAACGCGGTTGATGTAGTTGTACGTCTTCACGGCCCGACCGATCAAGCATCGAAACTATGGCACCTCCGAGTTCTAGCACACGTTCAGCTCGATGACGATCCCCGGACTCCGATCCAGCAAAGTGTCGGGGAAGAGTTCCGTCAGCACGACGGCGTGGTGACGATCTTGATATACTACCGTCGCAGGGCTTCGCCTAAGCACCGCTACAATATTATCGAGGATTATGGTGGAAGGGGGCACCGCACACGGCTAAGAATATGATCACGTGGATCAACTTGTGTGTCTAGGGCTGCCCCCTGCCCCCGTATATAAAGGATCAAGGGGGGGGGTGCGGCCGGCCAGGAGGATGGCGCGCCATGAGGAGGCCTACTCCCACCGGGAGTAGGATTCCCCCCCTTTCCTAGTTGGAATAGGATTCGGGAGGGGGAAAGAGGAGAGAGAGAAGGAAGGGGGGGCGCCGCCCCCCTCTCCTTGTCCTATTCGGACTAGGGGGAGGGGCGCGCGGCCCAGCCCTGGCCACCTCTCCTCTCTTCCACTAAATCCCACTAAGGCCCATATACCTCCCGGGGGGTTCCGGTAACCTCTCGGTACTCCGGTAAAATCCTGATTTCACCCGAAACACTTCCGATATCCAAATATAGGCTTCCAATATATCAATCTTTATGTCTCGACCATTTTGAGACTCCTCTTCATGTCCGTGATCACATCCGGGACTCCGAACAAACTTCGGTACATCAAAACTCATAAACTCATAATATAACTGTCATCGAAACCTTAAGTGTGCGGACCCTACGGGTTCGAGAACAATGTAGACATGACCGAGACACGTCTCCAGTCAATAACCAACAGCGGAACCTGGATGCTCATATTAGCTCCCACATATTCTACGAAGATCTTTATCGGTTAGACCGCATAACAACATACGTTGTTCCCTTTGTCATCGGTATGTTACTTGCCCGAGATTCGATCGTCGGTATCTCAATACCTAGTTCAATCTCGTTACCGGCAAGTCTCTTTACTCGTTTCGTAATACATCATCTCGCAACTAACTCATTAGTTGCAATGCTTTCAAGGCTTATGTGATGTGCATTACCGAGAGGGCCCAGAGATACCTCTCCGACAATCGGAGTGACAAATCCTAATCTCGAAATACGCCAACCCAACATGTACCTTTGGAGACACCTGTAGAGCTCCTTTATAATCATCCAGTTACGTTGTGATGTTTGGTAGCACACAAAGTGTTCCTTCGGTAAACGGGAGTTACATAATCTCATAGTCATAGGAACATGTATAAGTCATGAAGAAAGCTATAGCAACATACTAAACGATCGGGTGCTAAGCTAATGGAATGGGTCATGTCAATCACATCATTCTCCTAATGATGTGATCCCATTAATCAAATGACAACACATGTCTATGGTTAGGAAACATAACCATCTTCGATTAACGAGCTAGTCAAGTAGAGGCATACTAGTGACGTTTGGTTTGTCTATGTATTCACACAAGTATTATGTTTTCGGATAATACAATTCTAGCATGAATAATAAACATTTATCATGATATAAGGAAATAAAATAATAACATTATTATTGCCTCTAGGGCATATTTCCTTCAGTCTCCCACTTGCACTGGAGTCAATAATCTAGAGTACACAGTAATGATTCTAACACCCATGGATCTTTGGTGTTGATCATGTTTTGCTCGTGGAAGAGTCTTAGTCAACGGGTCTACTATATTCAGATCCGTATGTATCTTGCAAATCTCTGTGTCTCCCACCTGGACTAGATCCCGGATGGAATTGAAGCGTCTCTCGATGTGCTTGGTTCTCTTGTGAAATCTGGATTCCTTTGCCAAGGCAATTGCACCAGTATTGTCACAAAAGATTTTCATTGGACCCGATGCACTAGGTATGACACCTAGATCGGATATGAACTCTTTCATCCAGACTCCTTCGTTTGCTGCTTCCGAAGCAGCTATGTACTCCGCTTCACATGTAGATCTCGCCACAACGCTTTGTTTAGAACTACACCAACTGACAGCTCCACCATTTAATGTAAACACATATCCGGTTTGCGATTTAGAATTTTCCGGATCAGTGTCAAAGCTTGCATCAATGAAACCATTTACGATGAGCTCTTTGTCACCTCCATATATGAGAAACATATCCTTAGTCCTTTTCAGGTATTTCAGGATGTTCTTGACCGTTGTCCAGTGATCCACTCCTGGATTACTTTGGTACCTCCCTGCTAGACTTATAGCAAGACACACATCAGGTCTGGTACACAGCATTGCATACATGATAGAGCCTATGGCTGAAGCATAGGGAACATCTTTCATTTTCTCTCTATCTTCTGCATTGGTCGGGGATTGAGTCTTACTCAATTTCACACCTTGTAACACAGGCAAGAATCCTTTCTCTGCTTGATCCATTTTGAACTTCTTCAAAACTTTGTCAAGGTATGTGCATTGTGAAAGTCCAATTAAGCGTCTTGATCTATCTCTATAGATCTTAATGCCCATTATGTAAGCAGCTTCACCGAGGTCTTTCATTAAAAAACTCTTATTCAAGTATCCTTTTATGCTATCCAGAAATTTTATATCATTTCCGATTAGCAATATGTCATCTACATATAATATCAGAAATGCTACAGAGCTCCCACTCACTTTCTTGTAAATACAGGCTTCTCCAAAAGTCTGTACAAAACCAAATGCTTTGATCACACTATCAAAGCGTTTATTCCAACTCCGAGAGGCTTGCACCAGCCCATAAATGGATCGCTGGAGCTTGCACACTTTGTTAGCTCCCTTTGGATCGACAAAACCTTCCGGCTGCATCATATACAACTCATCTTGCAGAAATCCATTCAGGAATGCAGTTTTGACATCCATTTGCCAAATTTCATAATCATAAAATGCGGCAATTGCTAACATGATTCAGACAGACTTAAGCATCGCTACGGGTGAGAAGGTCTCATCGTAGTCAATCCCTTGAACTTGCCGAAAACCTTTTGCGACAAGTCGAGCTTTGTAGATAGTAATATTACCGTCAGTGTCAGTCTTCTTCTTGAAGATCCATTTATTCTCAATTGCTTGCCGATCATTGGGCAAGTCAACCAAAGTCCATAATTTGTTCTCATACATGGATCCCATCTCAGATTTCATGGCTTCAAGCCATTTTGCGGAATCTGGGCTCACCATCGCTTCTTCATAGTTCGTAGGTTCATCATGATCTAGTAGCATGACTTCCAGAACAGGATTAAGGTACCACTCTGGCACGGATCTTACTCTGGTTGATCTACGAGGTTCAGTAGTATCTTGTTCTGAAGTTTCATGATCATTATCATTAGCTTCCTCACTAATTGGTGTAGGTGTCACAGAAACAGGTTTCTGTGATGTACTACTTTCCAATAAGGGAGCAGGTACAGTTACCTCGTCAAGTTCTACTTTCCTCCCACTCACTTCTTTCGAGAGAAACTCCTTCTCCAGAAAGTTTCCGAATTTAGCAACAAAAAGTCTTGCCTTCGGATCTGCGATAGAAGGTGTATCCAATAGTTTCCTTTGGATATCCTATGAAGACACATTTCTCCGATTTGGGTTCGAGCTTATCAGGTTGAAGTTTTTTTCACATAAGCATCGCAGCCCCAAACTTTCAGAAACGACAACTTTGGTTTCTTGCCAAACCACAGTTCATATGGCGTCGTCTCAACGGATTTTGATGGTGCCCTATTTAACGTGAATGCGGCTGTCTTTAGAGCATATCCCCAAAACGATAGCGGTAAATCAGTAAGAGACATCATAGATCGCACGATATCTAGTAAAGTACGATTACGACGTTCGGACACACCATTACGCTGTGGTGTTCCGGGTGGCGTGAGTTGCGAAACTATTCCACATTGTTTCAAATTTACACCAAACTCGTAACTCAAATATTCTCCTCCACGATCAGATCGTAGGAATTTTATTTTCTTGTTACGATGATTTTCAACTTCACTCTGAAATTCTTTGAACTTTCAAACGTTTCAGACTTATGTTTCATTAAGTAGATATACCCATATCTTCTTAAGTCATCTGTGAAGGTGAGAAAATAATGATATCTACCACGAGCCTCAACATTCATCGGACCACATACATTTGTATGTATGATTTCCAATAAATCTGTTGCTCTCTCCATAGTACCGGAGAACGGTGTTTTTGTCATCTTACCCATAAGGCACGGTTCGCAAGTACCAAGTGATTCATAATCAAGTGGTTCCAAAAGCCCATCAGTATGGAGTTTCTTCATGCGCTTTATACTGATATGACCCAAACGGCAGTGCCACAAATAAGTTGCACTATCATTATCAACTCTGCATCTTTTGGCTTCAACACTATGAATATGTGTGTCACTACTATCGAGATTTAATAAGAATAGACCACTCTTTAAGGGTGCATGACCATAAAAGATATTACTCATATAAATAGAACAACCATTATTCTCTGATTTAAATGAATAACCGTCTCGCATCAAACAAGATCCAGATATAATGTTCATGCGTAACGCTGGCGCCAAATAACAATTATTTAGGTCTAATACTAATCCCGAAGGTAGATGTAGAGGTAGCATGCCGACTGCGATCACATCGACTTTGGAACCATTTCCCACGCGCATCGTCACCTCGTCCTTAGCCAATCTTCGCTTAATCCGTAGTCCCTGTTTCGAGTTGCAAATATTAGCAACAGAACCAGTATCAAATACCCAGGTGCTACTGCGAGCATTAGTAAGGTACACATCAATAACATGTATATCACATATACCTTTGTTCACCTTGACATCCTTCTTATCCGCCAAATACTTGGGGCAGTTCCGCTTCCAGTGACCAGTCTGCTTGCAGTAGAAGCACTCAGTTTCAAGCTTAGGTCCAGGTTTGGGTTTCTTCTCTAGAGTAGCAACTTGCTTGCTGTTCTTTTTGAAGTTCCCCTTCTTCTTCCCTTTGCCCTTTTTCTTGAAACTAGTGGTCTTGTTGACCATCAACACTTGATGCTCCTTTTTGATTTCTACCTCCGCAGCTTTCAGCATTGCGAAGAGCTCGGGAATAGTCTTATTCATCCCTTGCATATTATAGTTCATCACGAAGCTCTTGTAGCTTGGTGGCAGTGATTGGAGAATTCTGTCAATGACGCAATCATCTGGAAGATTAACTCCCAATTGAATCAAGTGATTATTATACCCAGACATTTTGAGTATATGCTCACTGACAGAACTGTTCTCCTCCATCTTGCAGCTATAGAACTTATTGGAGACTTCATATCTCTCAATCCGGGCATTTGCTTGAAATATTAACTTCAACTCCTGGAACATCTCATATGCTCCATGACGTTCAAAACGTCGTTGAAGTCCCGATTCTAAGCCGTAAAGCAGGACACACTGAACTATCGAGTAGTCATCAGCTTTGCTCTGCCAGACGTTCATAACATCTGGTGTTGCTCCAGCAGCAGGCCTGGCACCCAGCGGTGCTTCCGGTATGTAATTCTTCTGTGCAGCAATGAGGATAATCCTCAAGTTACGGACCCAGTCCGTGTAATTGCTACCATCATCTTTCAACTTTGCTTTCTCAAGGAACGCATTAAAATTTAACGGAACAACAGCACGGCCATCTATCTACAATCAAACATAAACAAGCAAGATACTATCAGGTACTAAGTTCATGATAAATTTAGGTTCAATTAATCATATTACTTAAGAACTCCCACTTAGATAGACATCCCTCTAATCCTCTAAGTGATTACGTGATCCAAATCAACTAAACCATGTCCGATCATCACGTGAGATGGAGTAGTTTAGTTGGTGAACATCACTATGTTGATCATATCTACTATATGATTCACGCTCGACCTTTCGGTCTCCGTGTTCCGAGGCCATATCTGTATATGCTTGGCTCGTCAAGTATAACCTGAGTATTCCACGTGTGCAACTGTTTCGCACCCGTTGTATTTGAACGTAGAGCCTATCACACCCGATCATCACGTGGTGTCTCAGCACGAAGAACTTTCGCAACGGTGCATACTCAGGGAGAACACTTGTTGATAATTAGTGAGAGATCATCTTATAATGCTACCGTCAATCAAAGCAAGATAAGATGCATAAAAGATAAACATCACATGCAATCAATATAAGTGATATGATATGGCCATCATCATCTTGTGCTTGTGATCTCCATCTTCGAAGCACCATTGAGGGAGTCCTGGATTAGGGGGTGTTCGGGTAGCCGGACTATACCTTCGGCCGGACTCCTGGACTATGAAGATACAAGATTGAAGACTTCGTCCCGTGTCCGGATGGGACTTTCTTTGGCGTGGAAGGCAAGCTTGGCGATGCGGATATTCAAGATCTCCTGCCATTGTAACTGACTCTGTGTAACCCTAACCCTATCCGGTGTCTATATAAACCGGAGGGTTGTAGTCCGTAGGCAATCAACTCCATACACAACAATCATACCATAGGCTAGCTTCTAGGGTTTAGCCTCCTTGATCTCGTGGTAGATCTACTCTTGTACTACCCATATCATCAATATTAATCAAGCAGGAGTAGGGTATTACCTCCATCGAGAGGGCCCGAACCTGGGTAAAACAAAGTGTCCCCTGTCTCCTGTTACCATCCGGCCTAGACGCACAGTTCGGGACCCCCTACCCGAGATCCGACGGTTTTGACACCGACATTGGTGCTTTCATTGAGAGTTCCTCTGTGTCATCGCCTTTAGGCCCGATGGCTCCTTCGATCATCAACAACGATGCAGTCCAGGGTGAGACTTTTCTCCCCGGACAGACCTTCGTCTTCGGCGGCTTCGCACTGCGGGCCAATTCGCTTGGCCACCTTGAGCAGATCGAAAGCTACGCCCCTGGCCATCAAGTCAGGTTTGGAAGCCTAAACTACACGGCTGACATCCGCAGAGACTTGATCTTCGACGGATTCGACCAACAGCCAAGCACGCCGCACTGTCTCGATGGACATGATATAGCTTTGCCGCCGAACAGCGCCTTGGAGGCCGCACACGCATCGGCTTCGACCATTGATTTGGAGCCTACTGCGCCGACCGAGGATCAGCGGTTGGACGCTGCCTCAGGGGCCGCGATCTCAGAGGCGATCGAGCCGAACTCCAGCCCCGCACTCCGCATGGCCCGTGACTCCAAGGAGCCGGATTCCTCTCCGAACTCCGAGCCCCCCGCGCCCCTGCCGATCGAATCCAATTGGGCGCCGATCATGGAGTTCACCGCCGCGGACATCTTTCAGCACTCGCCCTTCGGCGACATCCTGAATTCTCTAAAGTCTCTCTCTTTATCAGGAGAGCCCTGGCCGGATTACGGTCAGCGAGGATGGGATACGGACGATGAAGAAATTCAAAGCCCACCCACCACCCACTTGGTAGCCACTGTCAACTTCGACTCCGGAGACATCGACAGCATGGATGACGATGCAGGAGATGCCGACGAACCAACGCCCATAGGGCATTGGACAGCCACCTCATCTCACGATGTGTTCATGGTGGACACCCCTAAAGGAAGCAACAACGAGGAAAAATGGGATGGGACGAGAGATCGACCCCCCGAAAAGCAATCAAAGCGTCAGCGTAAACGCCGACCCAAACCCCGCCTCTACAAAAACCCAGCCATAGAGCAGGACGAGCCGGTAGACGACGAGCAGGCCTTAGAGCAACCGTCCAAGCAGGGCAACACGGATAGAGAAACCGAACATCCCTCCCCCGGCGAAAACGGCATCCCGGACGGCCTCACGCCAAATAAACCTATGGAGCAGAAGAATCTCCACGAGAGGCTCGTTGCAACTGCACGCAGCCTAAAAAAGCAGAAGCAAAAGCTAAAAACAGCGGAAGATGCACTACGGATCAGATGGAGCAAGGTAATCAATGCCACAGATAAGTACGGCGACAGTCGCCGCACTAAAAGCTATCCGAAAAGAAAGCTGCTGCCTGAATTCGACGAAGAGGCCTTAGAGCCCTCGCATTCAAAAAATGAAAAAGCCACACGGTCGGATAGACGACCCCATAAAGCGGCAAGCGGCGCCGCACCTAAATCGGCATGCGACCCTCTTAAGGATTCACATCATGGCCTAGTCAGGTCCATTTACGGGCCAAGAAAGCAAACTCTCGTAAGCAACGCTATGAAGCCATCATCAGAATCCGGCACACCCAAATACAGGGGCGCCGCACACCCTCTATGTTTCACCGATGAGGTCCTGGACTATGAATTCCCAGAGGGATTCAAACCCGTAAACATAGAGGCATATGATGGAACAACTGACCCTGGAGTCTGGATCGAGGATTATATCCTCCACATACACATGGCTAGAGGAGATGATCTCCACGCCATAAAATATCTACCCCTTAAGCTTAAAGGGCCAGCTCGGCATTGGCTTAAAAGCCTTACAGAAAACACAATCGGAAGCTGGGAAGAGCTCGAGGACGCTTTCCGAGCAAACTTTCAAGGGACCTATGTCCGTCCCCCGGATGCAGACGATCTTAGCCACATAACACAACAACTCGGGGAATCAGCTCGGCGGTTCTGGAATAGATTCCTCACTAAAAAGAATCAGATAGTTGACTCTCCGGACGCCGAAGCCTTAGCAGCTTTCAGGCATAATGTCCGAGACGAATGGCTCGCCAGACACCTCGGCCAAGAAAAGCCAAGGACAATGGCCGCACTAACAAGCCTCATGACCCGCTTTTGTGCAGGGGAAGACAGCTGGTTGGCAAGGTGCAGCCCCAGCGACCCAAGTACATCCGAAACCAGGGATGGAAACGGAAAATCGCGACGCAACAAGGACCATCGCTGGACTAAGGGCAAAAGTCCGAAGAGCACGGCAGTCAATGCCGGATTCAAAGGCTCACGGCAAAATCAGGAAAAATCGCCCCCCCAGGATAACAGGATGATCCATCAAACCTAAATAAAATCCTGGACAGGATATGTCAGATACACAGTACTCCCGGGAAACCTGCTAACCATACCCACAGAAACTGTTGGGTTTTCAAACAATCCGGCAGACTCAATGCCGAACACAAGGGGCTCGACACGCCAAGCGAAGACGAGGACGAACCCCAAAAGCAGAACACTAGGAAACAAAAGAACTTCCCACAAGAAGTAAAAACAGTGAACTCACTTCACATAACAAAACGTGCGGCGCCCGTAAAGGTACGCACCACACGGCCCAAAGGGTCCTGCCACTGGTTGTCAAAACCGATCATCTTCGATCAGCTAGATTATTCTAGGAATATCAAGAATGTAGGCTGCACTGCCTTGATACTTGATCCAATAATTGGCGGACTCAAGTTTTCAAATGTCCTTATGGACGGCGGTAGTGGACTAAACCTGATATATCAGGATACAATCCAGCACATGGGAATAAACCCAGCAAGAATCCGCCGCAGTAAAACCTCCTTTCAAGGGGTAATACCTGGTCCGGACACCCATTGTACGGGTTTTCACCGGCTCACAGTCACATTCGGCTCTGCCGATAACCTCCGCCGTGAAAAGTTGACCTTCCATATCGTCCCGTTCTCAAGTCGCTATCAAGCACTACTGGGACGCAAAGCTTTCGCTCGCTTTAACGCAATACTGCAATACGCATCTCTTATGCTCAAGATGCCCGGTCCACGAGGCATCATCTCTTTGAAGGGGAAGCACTAAAGTGCGCCTCCCCAAGCGGAGGACTGTGCGGCCGCTTTGACAGCCCCACAGCAAAATGGCCTCACTGGCCAATAAACTTCAAAATAGGTCATTCAAGACCACGAATGCGGATAGACGAGTTCGGTGCAAAATCATCATTGATGCAGGCCTAGAAGCCATATACCCCCGCACTAGGGGCTCCACGCATATACAATAAGAGACAATAAAGCTCAATCTCATATATCTTACTTTATACTTTGCTTATTGTAAACTTTTTCGGCGCGACCCGTTTTAAATTCAGTTCCTCTCTTTTACAGATGAACGTCGTGCGGTGCCGTCCAGGATACGGCACAACGGAGACACAGGCACAGACATGCAGTGGGGACCCGTCCTAAAGGATTCTTTTTAGATTAAGACCCTGCGTAAACCTTTTTTACTGTCTCTTGTTGCTACACATCCCCTGGTTTTTCCTTTCTAGTATAACCAAGGAGGAGGCTGGCGTCTTGGCATGTGGCCACGTCAGAATTTTTGCACGTACCTGGACACTAGGGGCTTTTTTAATAAAGAGTGCTGTTTGGCCCGCACTCATAAAGACCGAACACCTTAGGGAGTGTTCGGTGTCGCAAGTTTTGGCATTATATGCATCAGCTCCGAATCATGTCTTTGGTCAAATGTTGGGTTGCCCGGCTCCTGAGTTCGGCTACCTTACGTTCCGCTCTATCGGCTAAGGTAGCACCAGGAGAACTACTGTGATTGTGCCCCCGGTTCGGCCAGGGCGAGCACCTCAGTAGAGAAAGCCGAAAACTGACTGTCATGATGTAGCGTGAGACTGGTCAGCCACTCGATGACCGACCGGAATCTATCGGATTCCTCAGCTTTAACGAAGGACCGCTTCCCGGTCAGGCACATACGCGCCCCGAATTCGGATGAGCGCAGTTGCCACCAAGGAGCTACCTAAAGAGTCTCATTTTCAAACTCCTATGGCTAAGTGAAAGTGTTAAAGCATTATAGTCCGGGTGCCTGGCCCGCTGCGCTATCACCTCCTTTGTAGGACCAAGACGTTGGGTTAAGTGTGAAAATGCGTCTTCTGCGAGCACCCCTGCACTATGTGCGTGGGGGCTGAAGCCAACGACTGCTATCTTTCAGGTTCTATACATGTGTATATATATATATATCTTAAAACGGCCACATAGAAGCTGTTAATAATACTTGGAGGCACAAGTATAAAAAAGGCCACTACAGTTTATCAAAATACTACTTTTCAATTACATATGCTATCATAACATAGCATCTTTCGAGCACTGCGTCTCTATTACACGAGCGCCCTCAAGGACTTCCTTAAAATAGTGCTCGGAAGATACTCGGCTTTTGTCTGAATCTCGGGACGCAACAACGGTGGTCTCCATCTCTGCCCAGTATGTCTTAACACGGGCAAGAGCCATCCTAGCGCCCTCTATGCATGCTGACCTCTTCATTGCATCTATACACGGCACCGCGTCAAGGAATTGCTGCACCAAGCTGAAATAACTCTCCAGCTCCGATCTCCCAGGCCACAGATGACCCATGACGTACTTCATGGCGAGGCCGGACAATCTATTCAGCTTGGCCCATTGAGCCAGGCGATCGTCCACTGCCAGTGGACGCTCTGGATTGTGAAATTGTGACCAGAAAAGCTTTTCCACTTCGCGATCTTCCAGATCTCGAAAGTGTTCGGTCGCATCAGCAGCACTTGCTGCCAAATCCAGATAGGTGTCCTCCACACTCCACATCCGGTCCAACGGAGCAAACATCGGATCACAAACCTTCCTCCGTAGCATAAAGGGCTTTCCAGCCGCAATCTGTTCGGCCTGACGCAGCTCCTCTTTCGCAGCTCTCATCGCAGAGCGAGCGTCCTTGGCATCGGCACGGCCTTCTCTAAATCCGTCTGTCTCGCCCGGTCTTCTTTCTCAAGAAGTTTGCAACGGTCTGCAGCGCTCTTCAACTTCTCGGCCATCTCGGCCATCTCTTCTTTGCTTCGGCAGTGAGTAGCCTGTTCGTCTCTCAGCTCTTCAAGGGCCTTCTTGGTAGCTGCATTGCTTTTTTTCTGGCTTGCTCCTTAGCTCGGGCAAGTTCTGCCCTAAGATTCTCCACGATGGCCGTACCATCTGCGTCAAGCATACACATTGTAAGACACCGGCATGAAGCTCCTCTTACCTAATGCCGCCCGAAGAATTACATACCTTGAGCCTCATCAAGCCGCTTGTTGACAAGCGTGATGTCGGCATCTGCCACGTCCAGTTGCCGCTTTAGTTCGGCCACATCATCAGTTCGGCTTGATTCCGGACACCTCGCCACCTACACTCAAAGGCGACATCTTAGACCCGGGATTATGATCCTCTGCGTGCCGTCATTTCTTGACAACGTGCAGAGTCTCAGGGGCTACTATCTACACAGGGCGCATCTTATTTATGCGCAACTGACAAAAGTGTACATTATCTAACGTACCTCAAAACCCGTCAGTAAACTTTTGACGGCCTCATGCAATCCGCTTTCTGCGGATGAAATCCTTTCGATCACCGTGCCCATCAATGCACTGTGCTCTTCTGAGATAGAAGCTCGCCCCATCAGAATCTTTAGTTCCTCCGGCCGAGCACCAGACGGTGTCGGACTTGCCCTATGACCCCTTTCGAAGGCCGGACACAGAGAACCTCGGGGGGCCACATAGCTATCTTCTGCCCCTGCCGGATTTGGAGAAACCCTCCGCGACGACACCTCAGGTTCGCCCGCCTCGCTGGGAGGCACGGCAGGGGGAGGTGTCCCGCTCTCCATCATCTCCGGAAGAAGATCCCCTGAAGACGAGCTCTGCTGCGAAGGGCTGAGGTCCGAGCTACAAGGTAAAATTTCGCTTAATCTTCTCAGAAATAAAATCAAGGATTTCTCTCATCCCTCAAAAGGAAAATATTTTCTCCACTTACGGCTCGCTGGAGGGCTGATCCCCTTGAGGGCGTAGTCCGGCCGAGGAACTCCCCGGAGTCGGACCCTCTAACGAGGATTTTCTCCCCCGTTTTGAGGCCATGGTCTCCGGGTCATCAGAGGCGGCTCTCTTCTTCCCCTTAGGAGAGGAATTGTCGGTTCCTCCCTTCGGAGAAGCCTCCTTTGAGGAGGCCATAGTTTCCTTGTCCTCCCCCTCCAAAGGCATTATCTCCAGCATCCTGACTAGCATGGGATCCAGCCTGGTTTCAGCAAGGGGAGCCGGACACCGATCAGCTTTGTCGTCGCTATCCACTCCTGTTTAAAAGGACAGCTCTTTTAGGGGCAAGTTTATGACAATTATATGGATAGAAGGTCCGGGCACAAGGTTGCTTACTTGAGTATCCGGGCGATTGCAGCTTAGGCCTGCGTCCTTGGTTAAATCCGGACACATCTCTTGTGATCCGAAGAACAGTCTATACATCTCCACGGGAGTTGCACCCATAAAGTTCTGGAGAGCTCGCGGTCCCTCTGGATTAAACTCCCACAGGCGAAGGGAGCGACGTTTGCCGGGCAATATTCGGCGAATCAGCATGACCTCCGTCACCTTGACCAAACTGAGGTCTCCTTCCAAGAGATCCTTAATTCGGCCCTGTAACAGGGGCACGTCTTTGGGCAGACCCCAATCTAATCCTTTGTTGACCCATGACGCTAGCCGTGATGGGGTACCCGAGCGAAAGGCAGGAGGCGCCGCCCACTTGGCGCTCCTGGGAGCAGTGATATAGAACCATTCTCGTTGCCACAAGCCGAGCTCCTCTTGAAAGGAGCCCTCGGGCCATGGAGCATCAGCATTCTTACTTATGACAGCACCTCCGCACTTTGCGTGCCGTCCCTCGATCATCTTCGGCTCCACCCCAAAAGTCTTGAGCCATAATCCGAAGTGAGGGGTAACACGGAGGAACGCTTCGCACACAACGATGAATGGGGAAATGTGGAGGATGGACTCCGGAGCTAAGTCATGAAATTCCAGCCCGTAATAAAACAGCAGCCCCCTCACAAAGGGATCCATCGGGAAGCCTAACCCCCGAAGGAAGTGAGACATGAACACTACGCTCTCAGCGGGCTGGGGATTGGGAATAGTCTGCCCTTGAGCAGGCAACCTATGCGGAATTTCGGCGGTCAAGAACTTGGCCTCTCTCAACTTTAGCACATCCTCCTCCGTGACAGAGGAGGGCATCCATCGGCCTTGAAGGTCGGAACCGGACATTGTCGAAGGTCCGAAGCGCCTGGAATCTTAAGCCTAGGGTGCTGGAACTCAAGGCGACGGGCGAACTCGTTTGAGATTAAAAAAAAGAAAGGCCTTGGTCTCTTTTAAGAGGTTGAATACCAGGAGCCCTCCTCGTAACCGTTTGGGACTCGCCTTTAATAGAGAAAACATGCTGACGGGCACGATTGGGTTACCCACGTCCATATTGATGAGAATCCCGTAAAAGGGGGGCACACGATCTCTGCTTTGACAAGACGTGCCAAGGAAACCGCCTCGCAAAGCATGCTGAGGTGGAAAAGTAAAAACGATTCGAGTAAAGGACTTGGCCATAGTGTGATAATGCACTGCGGGATACATCAACAGATTTGATTTGTTTTAATATTATTATTCTCTCTATGGAAATATGTGGAAACTTATTTTACAGAGCCGGACACTACTCTTGGTGTTTACAATCTTCTATGAAGGACTTGGAGGAGGAACCCGCCTTGCAATGCCGAAGACAATCTGCGCGCCGGACTCGTCTTCATTGAAGCCTGGTTCAGGGGCTACTGAGGGAGTCCTGGATTAGGGGGTGTTCGGGTAGCCGGACTATACGTTCGGCCGGACTCCTGGACTATGAAGATACAAGATTGAAGACTTCGTCCCGTGTCCGGATGGGACTTTCCTTGGCATGGAAGGCAAGCTTGGCGATGCGGATATTCAAGATCTCCTACCACTGTAACCGACTCTGTGTAACCCTAACCCTATCCGGTGTCTATATAAACCGGAGGGTTGTAGTCCATAGGCAATCAACTCCATACACAACAATCATACCATAGGCTAGCTTCCAGGGTTTAGCCTCCTTGATCTCGTGGTAGATCTACTCTTGTACTACCCATATCATCAATATTAATCAAGCAGGAGTAGGGTATTACCTCCATCGAGAGGGCCCGAACCTGGGTAAAACAAAGTGTCCCCTGTCTCCTGTTACCATCCGGCGTAGACGCACAGTTCGGGACCCCCTACCCGTGATCCGCCGGTTTTGACACCGACAACCGTCGTGATCACCATCGTCACCAGCGCGACACCTTGATAACCATCGTAGTATCGTTGTTGTCTCGCCAATCTTATGCTTCCACGACTATCGCTACCGCTTAGTGAGAAAGTAAAGCATTACAGCGCAATTGCATTGCATACAATAAAGCGACAACCATATGGCTCCTGCCAGTTGCCGATAACTTGGTTACAAAACATGATCATCTCATACAATAAAATTTAGCATGATGTCTTGACCATATCACATCACAACATGCCCTGCAAAAACAAGTTAGACGTCCTCTACTTTGTTGTTGCAAGTTTTACGTGGCTGCTATGGGCTTAAGCAAGAACCAATCTTACGTACGCATCAAAACCACAATGATAGTTTGTCAAGTTGGTGTTGTTTCAACCTTCGCAAGGACCGGGCGTAGCCACACTCGGTTCAACTAAAGTTGGAGAAACTGTCACCCGCTAGCCACCTTTGTGCAAAGCACGTCGGGAGAACTGGTCTCGCGTAGGCGTACGCGTAATGTCGGTCCGGGCCGCTTCGTCCAACAATACCGCCGAACCAAAGTATGACATGCTAGTAAGCAGTATGACTTATATCTCCCACAACTCACTTGTGTTCTACTCGTGCATATAACATCAACACATAAAACCTGGCTCTGATACCACTGTTGGGTAACGCAGTAATTTCAAAAAATTTCCTATGCACACGCAAGATCATGGTGATGCATAGCAACGAGGGGATTGTGTGATCTACGTACCCTTGTAGACCAACAGCGGAAGTGTTTGGCACAACGCGGTTGATGTAGTCGTACGTCTTCACGGCCCGTCCGATCAAGCACCGAAACTACGACACCTCCGAGTTCTAGCACACGTTCAGCTCGATGACGATCCCCGGACTCCGATCCAGCAAAGTGTCGGGGAAGAGTTCCGTCAGCACGACGGCGTGGTGATGATCTTGATATACTACCGTCGCAGGGCTTCGCCTAAGCACCTCTACAATATTATCGAGGATTATGGTGGAAGGGGGCACCGGACACGGCTAAGAATATGATCACGTGGATCAACTTGTGTGTCTAGGGGTGCCCCCTGCCCCCGTATATAAAGGATCAAGGGGGGGGGTGCGGCCGGCCAGGAGGATGGAGCGCCAGGAGGAGTCCTACTCCCACCGGGAGTAGGATTCCCCCCCCCCTTTCCTAGTTGGAATAGGATTCGGGAGGGGGAAAGAGGAGAGAGAGAAGGAAGGGGGGGCGCCGCCCCCCTCTCCTTGTCCTATTCGGACTAGGGGGGAGGGGCGCGCGGCCCAGCCCTGGCCACCTCTCCTCTCTTCCACTAAATCCCACTAAGGCCCATATACCTCCCGGGGGGTTCCGATAACCTCCCAGTACTCCGGTAAAATCCCGATTTCACCCGGAACACTTCCGATATCCAAATATAGGCTTTCAATATATCAATCTTTATGTCTCGACCATTTCGAGACTCCTCGTCATGTCTGTGATCACATCCGGGACTCCGAACAAACTTCGGTACATCAAAACTCATAAACCCATAATATAACTGCCATCGAAACCTTAAGCGTGCGGACCCTACGGGTTCAAGAACAATGTAGACATGACCGAGACAGGTCTCCAGTCAATAACCAATAGCGGAACCTGGATACTCATATTGGCTCCCACATATTCTATGAAGATCTTTATCGGTCAGACTGCATAACAACATACGTTGTTCCCTTTGTCATCGGTATGTTACTTGCCCGAGATTCGATCGTCGGTATCTCAATACCTAGTTCAATCTCGTTACCGGCAAGTCTCTTTACTCGTTCCGTAATACATCATCTCGCAACTAACTCATTAGTTGCAATGCTTGCAAGGCTTATGTGATGTGCATTACCGAGAGGGCCCAGAGATACTTCTCCGACAATCGGAGTGACAAATCCTAATCTCGAAATACGCCAACCCAACATGTACCTTTGGAGACACCTGTAGAGCTCCTTTATAATCACCCAGTTACGTTGTGACGTTTGGTAGCACACAAAGTGTTCCTCCGGTAAATGGGAGTTGCATAATCTCATAGTCATAGGAACATGTATAAGTCATGAAGAAAGCTATAGCAACATACTAAACGATCGGGTGCTAAGCTAATGGAATGGGTCATGTCAATCACATCATTCTCCTAATGATGTGATCCCATTAATCAAATGACAACACATGTCTATGGTTAGGAAACATAACCATCTTTGATTAACGAGCTAGTCAAGTAGAGGCATACTAGTGACGTTTGGTTTGTCTATGTATTCACACAAGTATTATGTTTCCGGATAATACAATTCTAGCATGAATAATAAACATTTATCATGATATAAGGAAATAAAATAATAACATTATTACTGCCTCTAGGTCATATTTCCTTCACCCACCTCGAAGCCTTTGAGAGAGAATTCCTTGCGAGGATAAAGCCCTAACCATCCAGAGCCAAAGAGTGTTAGGCATCACTTAAGTCTTCTTGTCTATGTGATCTGAAGACTTATTACACTTGAGGACTGTGAATCCTCCAGCCGGTTAGGCGTCGCGTTCTAAGCATCCAAGAGACATTGTGGATTGCCGGTGAAAGAAGTCTGTGAAGGTTTGGGAGTCTACCTTGAAGACTTACCTGAGTGATTGGGCGAGGTCTGTGTGACCTTAGCTCAAGGGGAATACGGTGAGGACTGGGTGTCCTGAGCTGCGTGTTCAGGACTGGGTGTCCGGGACTGTGTGTCCTCAGGTTTAAATACCTAGCCGCCCTAACCAGACATACAGTTGTCACAGCAACTGGAACTGGTCCAACAAATCATTGTCTTCAACGAGTCACTGGTTTCATCTTTCCCTTCCCTTTACTTACTGTTGGTCCTTGTGAAGTCATTGTATGATTGCATTATCTTTTGTCTTCACTGAGTGACTGCGTGTTCTGTTTGGCTTCATAATATCTTCCTACCTGATCCTTACTACATTGCTGCTATTAGTCATTGTGCTTTCACTCCATTGAATACGTGACTATGGTTTGCTTAGTGTAGTCTACCTTCCGTTGCATGGTAATAGGTTTATTTCTATCGTTTGTCTTCATAACTTCCACGTTTTGAAGACTTTCATAAAAATCGCCTATTCACCCCCCTCTAGTCGATATAACGCACTTTCAATTGGTATCAGAGCAAGGTACTCCCTTGTTCTGTGTGATTCGGTTTAACCACCTGGAGTTTTAGCTATGTCGACTGTAGGGATAATTAAAGTCTCCGCTACATGCCCCGTCTTCGATGGAACTGAATGTCCCTACTGGAAGAATAAGATGCGCATGCATCTTGAAGCCATTGACGTCGACCTATGGTATGTCGTCAAGAACGGCGTTCCCAAGGCTGGAGAAGGTGTCACTGCTGCTGATGTCAAGAAGTTCATTCAACTGGACTCTACTGCCAAGAATATCATCTGTGGTCATCTGACCAAAGGACAGTATGGCCGCGTGAGTGCTTTGGAAACATCTAAGCTAGTCTGGGACTGGCTCTCCAAAGTCAACGAAGGCGTCTCAACCCAGAGAGATCAGAGAATCAGTGTCCTTCACAACCTCTTCAACCGCTTCAAGAGAAATGACAATGAGAATGTCCTGCTCACGTTTGATTGACTCACTGACATCACAAATGAACTTCAAGCCCTTGGCGCTACTGAGATCACCAAGCATGAAGTCGTCAAGACACTATTGAGATCACTTGACAGTTCGTTTGACACCCTAGCCCTGATGATTCAAGAACGTCCTGATTTCAAGACACTCGATCCGTCTGACATACTTGAGAGGCTCAACACACATGAGTTTCAGCTTTCTGAGAAAAGAGATATCTACGGTCCAAACTATGGGCGAACTCGTGCCTTGAAGGCAAAATTTATCTCCTCATCTGAAGAAGAATCTGACAGCAGTTCTGATGATCCTGAAGACATTGGAAGGGAACTTGCTATGCTTGTGAAGAAGTTCCAAAAATTCACCAAGAAGAAAGGCTTCAGAAAGTCTTCCCGATCAAGCTCAAGGAATGATGAAGCTTCTGCTCATGACTACAAGAAGAAAACATGTCACAAGTGCAAGAAACCTGGCCACTTCATCTTTGAGTGTCCGCAGTGGGACAATGTGAACAAAAAGAAGAAGAAGAGCAAGGAATATGACTCTGACGACAAGAAGAAGAAGAAATACTCAAAGTCTTCTTCCAAGTCTTCCTCAAAGTCTTCATCACACAAGAAGAGCTCATCTGGCAAGGCACGTGCGTTTGTTGGCAAGGAAATGGATTCAGAGGAGGAGTCCGCTTCTGAGGAGGCGGCAGTGGAGTCTGAGGAGGAGTCCAATTCTGGCATCGCAAGTCTGGCTACAACATACGTTGCCAAGTCCATCTTCAACACTGAAGACAATGACTTCATCCCCGACACCGATGCAAATGACAAGGACTACTCCGCTCCTACCTACTGCTTCATGGCACGCGGTGCCAAGGTAAACACACGCACTACTCACTATCAAACATCTAGTGACGATGACTCTGATTGTGGTTCAAAACCCAGCTACAAAACACTTGCTAAAATTGCAACTGAACAACAGAAAGCCATGGAATATATTCAAAAACTGTTAGACAAAAGTGATGATCTGTTAGGCGCTGAAATGACTCGATCTGAGTCCTTAATTGAAGACATAAAAAATCTTCACGTTAAGTATGAGGAACTTGAAAGTCGTCATGAAACGCTCTCAACAACTCATGAAAAGCTTTCCTATGATTATCTTCAAAGGAAGCAAGATCTTGAGAAATTGAGAGCGGCTCATGAAGATCTTCAAAAGGAAAATGAGTCACTTCGCGCCAAACAGATCAGTTACGCTCAGGAAGGATTTGAACCACCATGTCTTAAATGCATTGAGTGTGATAATACTACTTCTGTTGCTGAATGTTCTACTGCTGCTACTGTTGCAATATCTTCAACTGTTGATGTGGAAACTAACCCCTCTGCTGAGGATACCACTGCTATTGCTGATGTGAATGCTAGGTTGAAGACATTGCTTGAAACAGGGATGTACAAAAGTCTTAAAGGGCATCAGACACTATGTGATGTCCTCAAAAAGTAGATCTTGAACCGAAACCCGAGGAAAGAGGGTGTTGGGTTCGTAAGGAAAATGAATGTTGATGGCTCTTACTGGAAACCTGAGTAGTACCCAAAAACCATATGGGTTGCTGCAAAGGAATCTTCAGCAGATCCATCCACTCTATCTGGCTTCACTTGTGCAAACCCCATTATCATTGATGAATCCTTTGATGCAAACTATAAACTATTTAAGAATCAGAATGGTGAAGTGTTTGCCAGGTACATTGGTACTAACTGCAGGAATGGACCGCCTATGAAGAAGATCTGGGTTCCGAAAAAGTGTTTGGAGAATCTTCCTGTGAATGGCATCATGACACCACACGTGAAGAAGACAAACCCCAGATGAGGGAGTCCTGGATTAGGGGGTGTTCGGGTAGCCGGACTATACCTTCAGCCGGACTCCTGGACTATGAAGATACAAGATTGAAGACTTCGTTCCATGTCCGGATGGGACTTTCCTTGGCGTGGAAGGCAAGCTTGGCGATGCGGATATTCAAGATCTCCTACCATTGTAACCGACTCTGTGTAACCCTAACCCTATCCGGTGTCTATATAAACCGGAGGGTTGTAGTCTGTAGGCAATCAACTCCATACACAACAATCATACCATAGGCTAGCTTCTAGGGTTTAGCCTCGTTGATCTCGTGGTAGATCTACTCTTGTACTACCCATATCATCAATATTAATCAAGCAGGAGTAGGGTATTACCTCCATCGAGAGGGCCCGAACCTGGGTAAAAAACATCGTGTCCCTTGTCTCCTGTTACCATCCGGCCTTGACGCACAGTTCGGGACCCCCTACCCGAGATTCGCCGGTTTTGACACCGACATTGCTGCTTTCATTGAGAGTTCCTCTGTGTCGTCGCCTTTAGGCCCGATGGCTCCTTTGATCATCAACAACGATACGGTCCAGGGTGAGACTTTTCTCCCTGGACAGATCTTCGTCTTCGGCAGCTTTGCTCTGCGGGCCAATCCACTCGGCCACCTCGAGCAGATCGGAAGCTACGCCCCTGGCCATCAAGCCAGGTTTGGAAGCTTAAACTACACGGTTGACATCCACGGAGACTTGATCTTCGACGGGCTCGAGCCACGGCCAAGCGCGCCGCACTATCTCGAGGGGCATGATCTAGCTTTGCCCCCGGACAGTGTCCTGGAGGCCGCACACGCATCGGTTCCGACCCCTAACGCGGAGCCTATTGTGCCAATTGAGGATGAGCGGTTGGACGTCACCTCGGGGGCTGCGATCCCGAAAGCGATCGAGCCGAACGCTAGCCCCACACTCTGCACGACCCATGACTCCGAGGATCCGGACTCCTCCCCGGACTCTGAACCCCCCGCGCCCCTGCCAATCGAATCCGATTGGGCGCCGATAATGGAGTTCACCGCCGCAGACATCTTTCAGCACTCGCCTTGTGGCGATATCCTGAACTCTCTCAAGTCTCTCTCCTTATCAGGAGAGCCCTGGCCGAACTACGGTCAGCGAGGATGGGATACGAACGATGAAGAAATTCAAATCCCACCCACCACCCACTTGGTAGCCACTGTCGACAATTTACACGATGTGCTCAACTTCGACTCCGGAGACATCGACAGCATGGATGACGATGCAGGAGATACCGACGAACCAACGCCCATAGGGCATTGGACAGCCACCTCATCTCACGATGTGTACATGGTGGATACCCCTAAAGGAAGCGACAACGAGGAAAAAGGGGATGGGACGGGAGATCGACCCCCCGAAAAGCAATCAAAGCGTCGGCGTAAACGCCGACCCAAGCCCTGCCTCGACAAAAACCCAGCCATAGAGCAGGACGAGCCGGTAGACGATGAGCAGGCCTTAGAGCAACCGTCCGAACAGGGCAACACGGATAGAGAAACCGAACATCCCTCCTCTGGCGAAAACGGCATTCCAGACGACCTCACGCCGAATAAACCTATGGAGCAGAAGAATCTCCACGAGAGGCTCGTTGCAACTGCACGCAGCCTAAAAAAGCAGAAGCGGAAGCTAAAAACAGCGGAAGATGCACTCCGGATTAGATGGAGCAAAGTAATCAACACCACAGATAAATACGGCGACAGTCGCCGCACTAAAAGCTATCCGAAAAGAAAGCTACTGCCTGAATTCGATGAAGAGGCCCTAGAGCCCTCGCACTCAAAAAATGAAAAAGCCACACGGTCGGATAGAGCCCTCGCACTGACCCTGGAGTTTGGATCAAGGATTATATCCTCCACATACACATGGCTAGAGGAGATGATCTCCACGCCATAAAATACCTACCCCTTAAGCTTAAAGGGCCAGCCCGGCATTGGCTTAAAAGCCTTCCGGAAAACACAATTGGAAGCTGGGAAGAGCTCGAGGATGCTTTCCGAGCAAACTTTCAAGGGATCTATGTCCGCCCTCCGGATGCAGACGATCTTAGTCACATAACTCAACAACCCGGAGAATCAGCTCGGCAGTTCTGGAATAGATTCCTCACTAAAAAGAATCAGATAGTCGACTATCCGGACGCCGAAGCCTTAGCAGCTTTCAGGCATAACGTCCGAGACGAATGGCTCGCCAGACACCTCGGCCAAGAAAAGCCAAGAACAATGGCCGCACTAACAAGCCTCATGACCCGCTTTTGTGCAGGAGAGGACAGCTGGTTGGCAAGGTGCAGCCCTAGCGACCCAAGTACATCCGAAACTAGGGATGGAAACGGAAAACCGCGACGCAAGAAGGACCGTCGCTGGACTAAGGACAAAAATCCGAAGAGCACGACAGTCAATGCCAGATTCAAAGGCTCACGACAAAATCAGGAAAAATCGCCCCCGGGATAACAGGGACGATCCATCCAACCTAAATAAAATCCTGGACAGGATATGTCAGATACACAGTACTCCCGGGAAGCCTGCTAACCATACCCACAGAGACTGTTGGGTTTTCAAACAATCCGGCAGACTCAATGCCGAACACAAGGTGCTCGACACACCAAGCGAAGACGAGGACGAACCCCAAAAGTAGAGCACCAGGAAACAAAAGAACTTCCCACAAGAAGTAAAAACAGTGAACTCACTTCACATAACAAAACGTGCGGCGCCCGTAAAGGTACGCACCACACGGCCCATCCCCAAAGGGTCCTTCCACTGGTTGTCAAAACCGATCATCTTCGATCAGCTAGATTATTCTAGGAATATCAAGAATGTAGGCTGGACTGCCTTGATACTCGATCCAATAATTGGCGGACTCCAGTTTTCAAATGTCCTTATGGACGGCGGCAGTGGACTAAACCTGATATATCAGGATACAATCCAGCACATGGGGATAAACCCAGCAAGAATCCACCGCAGCAAAACCTCCTTTCAAGGGGTAATACCTGGTCCGGACACCCATTGTACGGGTTTTCTCCGGCTCACCTTCACATTTGGCTCTGCCGATAACCTCCGCCGCGAAAAGCTGACCTTCCATATCGTCCCGTTCTCAAGTCGCTATCAAGCACTACTGGGACGCGAAGCTTTCACTCATTTTAACGCAATACCGCATTATGCATCTCTTACGCTTAAGATGCCCGGTCCACGAGGCATCATCTCTTTGAAGGGGAAGCACTAAAGTGTGCCTCCCCAAGCGAAGGACTGTGCGGCCGCTTTAACAGCCCCACAGCAAAATGGCCTCACCGGCCAAAAAACTTCGAAATAGGTCATTCAAGACCACGAACGCGGATAGACGAGTTCGGTGCAAAATCATCATTGATGCAGGCCTAGAAGCCATATACCCCCGCACTAGGGGCTCCACGCATATAAAACAAGAGATAATAAAGCTCAATCTTATATATCTTACTTTATACTTTGCTTATTTGAAACTTTTTCGGCACGACCCGTTTTCAACTCAGTTCCTCTCTTTTACAGATGAACGTCGTGCGGCGCCCGTCCAGGATACGGCACAACGGAGACACAGGCGCAGACGTGCAGTAGGGACCCGTCCTAAAGGACTCTTTTTAGATTAAGACCCTGCGTAAACCTTTTTTACTGTCTCTTGTTGCTACACATCCCCTGGTTTTTTCTTTCTGATATAACCAAGGAGGAGGCTGGCGTCTTGGCATGTGGCCAAGTCAGAATTTTTGCACGTACCTAGACACTAGGGGCTTTTTTAATAAAGAGTGTTGTTTTGCCCACACTCATAAAGACCGAACACCTTAGGGAGTGTTCGGCGTCGTGAGTTTTGGCATTATATGCATCAGCTCCGAATCATGTCTTTGGTTAAATGTTGGGTTGCCCGGCTCCTGAGTTCGGCTACCTTACGTTCCGCTCTATCGGCTAAAGTAGCACCAGGAGAACTACTGCGATTGTGCATCCGGTTCGGCCAGGGCGAGCACCTCAGTAGAGAAAGCCGAAAACTGACTGTCATGATGTAGCGTGAGACTGGTCAGCCACTCGATGACCTATCGGAATCTATCGGATTCCTCCGCTTTAACGAAGGGCCGCTTCCCGGTCAGGCACATACGCGCCCCGAACTCGGACGAGCGCAGTTGCCACCAAGGAGCTACCTAAATAGTCTCACTATCAAACTCCTATGGCTAAGTGAAAGTGTTAAAGCATTATAGTCCGGTTGCCTAGCCCGCTGCGCTATCACCTCCTTTGTAGGACCAAGACGTTGGGTTAAGTGTGAAAATGCATATTCTGCGAGCACCCCCGCACTATGTGCGTGGGGGCTGAAGCCAACGACTGCCATCTTTCAGATTCTATATATATATATATATATATATATATATATATATATATATATATATATATCTTAAAACGGCCGCATAGAAGGTGTTCACAATACTTGGAGGCACAAGTATAAAAAAGGCCACTACAGTTTATCAAAATATTACTTTATAAATACATCTGCTATCATAACATAGCATCTTTCGGGCACTGCGTCTCTATTACACGAGCGCCTTCAAGAACTTCCTAAAAATAGTGCTCGGAGGGTACTCGGCTTTTGTCCGAATCTCGGGATGCAACAACGGTGGTCTCCATCTCTGCCCAGTATGTCTTAACACGGGCAAGAGCCATCCTAGCGCCCTCTATGCATGCTGACCTCTTCATTGCATTTATACGCGACACCGCGTCAAGGAATTGCTGCACCAAGCTGAAATAACTCTTCGGCTTCGATCTCCCAGGCCACAGATGATCCATGACGTACTTCATGGCGAGTCCGGACAATCTATTCAGCTAGGCCCATTGAGCCAGGCGATCGTCCACTGCCAGTGGACGCTCTGGATTGTGAAATTGTGACCAGAAAAGCTTTTCCACTTCGCGATCTTTTAGATCTCGAAAGTGTTCGGTCGCATCAGCAGCACTTGTTGCCAAATCCAGATAGGTGTCCTCCACACTCCACATCCGGTCCAACGGAGCAAACTTCGGATCACAAAACTTCCTCCGCAGCATAAAGGGCTTTCCAGCCGCAATCTGTTTGGCCTGACATAGCTCCTCTTTCGCAGCTCTCATCGCAGAGCGAGCGTCCTTGGCATCGGCAACGGCCTTCTCTAAGTCCGTCTGTCTCGCCCGGTCTTCTTTCTCAAGAAGTTTGCAACGGTCTGCAGCGCTCTTTAACTTCTCGGCCATCTCGGCCATCTCTTCTTTGCTTCGGCAGTGAGCAGCCTGTTCGTCTCTCAGCTCTTCAAGGGCCTTCTCAGCAGCCGCATCGCTTTTTCTGGCTTGCTCCTTAGCTCGGGCAAGTTCTGCCCTAAGATTCTCCACGGCGGCCGTACCATCTGCGTCAAGCACACACATTGTAAGACACTGGCATGAAGCTCCTCTTACCTGATGCCGCCCGAAGAATTACATACGTTGAGCCTCATCAAGCCGCTTGTTGACAAGCGCGATGTCGGCATCTGCCACGTCCAGTTGTCGCTTTAGTTCGGCCACATCATCAGTTCGGCTTGATTCCGGACACCTCGCCACCTACATTCAAAGGCGAAATCTTAGACCTGGGATTATGATCCTCTGTGTGCCGTCATTTCTTGACAACGCGCAGAGTGTCATGGGCTACTATCTACACAGGGCGCATCTTACTTATGCGCAACTGACAAAAGTGTACATTATCTAACGTACCTCAAAACCCATCAGTAAACTTTTGACGGCCTCATGCAATCTGCTTTCTGCAGATGAAATCCTTTCAATTGACGTGCCCATCAATGCACGGTGCTCCTCTGTGATAGAAGCTCGCCCCAGCAGAATCTTTAGCTCCTCCGGCCGAGCACCAGACGGTGCCGGACTTGTCTTATGGCCTCTTCCGAAAGCCAGATGCGGAGAGCCTTGGGGGGCCACATAGCTATCTTCCGCCCCTGCCGGATTCAGAGAAACCCTCCGCGACGACACCTCAGGGTCGCCCGCCTCGCTAGGCGGTATGGCAGGGGGAGGCGTCCCGCTCTCCGTCATCTCCGAAAGAAGATCTCCCGAAGACGAGCTCTGCTGAGAAGGGCTGAGGTCCGAGCTATAAGGTAAAATTTCGGTTAATCTTCTCAGATATAAATCAAGGATTTCTCTCATCCCTCAAAAGGAAAACCTCTCTTTACTTACGGCTCGCTGGAGGGCTGATCCCCTTGAGGGCGTAGTCCGGCCGAGGAGCTCCCCGGCGTCGGACCCTCTGACGAGGATTTTCTCCCCCGTTTCGAGGCCATGGTTTCCGGGACGTCAGAGGCGGCTCTCTTCTTCCCCTTAGGAGAGGAATTGTCGGTTCCTCCCTTCGGAGCAGCCTCCTTCGAGGAGGCCATAGCTTCCTTGTCCTCCCCCTCCAAAGGCATTATCTCCAGCATCCTGACCAGCACGGGTTCCGGCCTGGTTTCAGGAAGGGGAGCCGGACACCTGATCAGCTTTGCCTTCGCTATCCACTCCTGTTTAAAAGGACGGCTCTTTTAGAGGCAAGTTTATGACAATTATACGGATAGAAGGTCCGGGCACAAGGTTGCTTACTTGAGTATCCGGGCGATTGCTGCTTAGGCCTGCGTCCTCGGTTAAATCTGGACACATCTCTTGTAATCCGAAGAACAGTCTATACGTCTCTGCGGGCGTTGCGCCCATAAAATTCTGGAGAGCTCGCGGTCCCTCTGGATTAAACTCCCATAGGCGAAGGGGGCCACGTTTGCCGGGCAATATTCGGCGAATCAGCATGACCTGCGTCACCTTGACCAAACCGAGGTCTCCTTCCAAGAGATCGTTAATTCGGCCCTATAACAGGGGCACGTCTTTGGATAACCCCCAATCTAATCCTTTGTTGACCCATGACGCTAGCCGTGATGGGGGACCCGAGCGAAAGGCAGGAGGCGCCGCCCACTTGGCGCTCCTGGGAGCGGTGATATAGAACCATTCTCGTTGCCACAAGCCGAGCTCCTCTTGAAAGGAGCCCTTGGGCCATGGAGCATCTGCATTTTTACTTATGACAGCGCCTCCGCACTCTGCGTGCCGTCCCTCGATCATCTTCGGCTACACTCCAAAAGTCTTGAGCCATAATCCGAAGTGAGGAGTAACACGGAGGAACGCTTCGCACACAATGATGAATGAGGAAATATGGAGGATGGACTCCGGAGCTAAGTCATGAAATTCCAGCCCATAATAAAACAGCAGCCCCCTCACGAAGGGATCCATCGGGAAGCCTAACCCCCGAAGGAAGTGAGACATGAACACTACGCTCTCACCGGGCTGGGGACTGGGAATAGCCTGCCTTTGAGCAGACAACCTATGCGGAATTTCGGCGGTCAAGAACTTAGCCTCTCTCAACTTTAGCACGTCCTCCTCCGTGACGGAGGAGGGCATCCATCGGCCTTGAAGGTCGGAACCGGACATTGTCGAAGGTCCGAAGCGCCTGGAATCTGGAGCCTAGGGTGTTGGAACTCGAGGCGACGGGCGAACTCGTTTGAGATTGGAAAAAGGAGTAAGGCCTTGGTCTCTTTATAAGAGGTTGAGTACTAGGAGCCTTCCCCGTAACCGTTGGGGACTCACCTTTAATCGAGAAAACATGCTAACGGGCACGATTGGGTTACCCACGTCCGTATTGATGAGAATCCCGTAAAAGGGGGGCGCACGATCTCTGCTTTGACAAGACGTGCCAAGGAAACCGCCTCGCAAAACACGCTGAGGTGGAAAAGTGAAAACGATTCGAGTGAAGGACTTGGCCGTAGTGTGATGACGCACTACGGAATACGTCGGCAGATTTGATTTGTGTCAATATTATTCTCTCTATGGCAATATGTGGAAACTTATTTTGCAGAGCCGGACACTACTCTTGGTGTTTACAATCTTCTATGAAGGATTTGGAGGAGGAATCCGCCTTGCAATGCCGAAGACAATTTGCGCGCCGGACTCGTCGTCATTGAAGCCTGGTTCAGGAGCTACTGAGGGAGTCCTGGATTAGGGGGTGTTCGGGTAGCCAGACTATACCTTCAGCCGGACTCCTAGACTATGAAGATACAAGATTGAAGACTTCATCCCATGTCCGGATGGGACTTTCCTTGGCGTGGAAGGCAAGCTTGGCGATGCGGATATTCAAGATCTCCTACCACTGTAACCGACTCTGTGTAACCCTAACCCTATCCGGTGTCTATATAAACCGGAGGGTTGTAGTCCGTAGGCAATCAACTCCATACACAACAATCATACCATAGGCTAGCTTCCAGGGTTTAGCCTCCTTGATCTCGTGGTAGATCTACTCTTGTACTACCCATATCATCAATATTAATCAAGCAGGAGTAGGGTATTACCTCCATCGAGAGGGCCCGAACCTGGGTAAAAAACATCGTGTCCCTTGTCTCCTATTACCATCCGGCCTTGACGCACAATTCGGGACCCCCTACCCGAGATCCGCCGGTTTTGACACCGACACCAGACCACAGGCTTCATACGGTCCAAAGGCTTCATACAGACAGAGGACTCACCTGAGTCGCACTAACGCAAATGTTTTGCAGGGAAACCATACTCAGGCCTATGAATATGAGCGCGGTTCATCAAACCGCCATGTTCATAAGTCCAAGAACTATTCTACTTATTCTTATGAGTACTATTGTCTGCGTGCAAGACTGTTTGCTAGGGCTCCAAAGCCAAAGTTCTCAGATGCTGCACTTAGACTTATTGCTTCTAAGCCACCCTTGAAGATGTGGGTGGCTAAGAATGCTTAACTCTCTTTTGCAGGGAAAGGTCTCCAGCAAAAAACCAAAATCGTCTGACGCTATTGCTGGGGACCTTAAACATCTTGTAGGGCGCAAGATCAAATGCCCGAATGGTCTTACTATGTACTTCGTCCCTGAATCGCTTGCTACTCTCCCTATTAGTCCTAATCTGGATCTAAGCTTTCATAACCCATTGGTTCGTCAAATGTTTTTCTTCACAATTATCTTCGTGAAGCCTATCCCCCTAACTGCACTGTAGGGTATGACACCAGCGTCTTCAGAATGGATTATTGATAGTGGGTGTACCAATCACATGACTGGCAAAAGAAGCCTTCTTATGGACTCAACCTTACGTCCATCCGACAAGAGTCACATCACATTTGCTGACACTGGTAAAAGTAAGGTATTGGGTCTAGGTAGAGTTGCAATCTCAAAGGATCAACACATGGATAAAGTCATGCTTGTTGAATCCCTTGGCTTCAACTTAATGTCTGTCTCAATGCTTTGCGATTTGAACATGATTGTAATGTTTGGAAAATATCGCTGCCTTGTTCTAATGGAATCTGACAAGTCTCTAGTGTTTGAAGGGTATCGGAAAGATGATTTGTACGTGGTAGATTTCTCAGCAGGACCACAGCTTGCCGTATGTCTTCTAGCAAAAGCTTCAGAATGCTGGCTCTGACATCGGAGGCTAGGGCATGCTGGCATGAGGAACCTTCAAACCCTTGCAAAGAAGAAGCATGTCATAGGCATCGAGGGCGTCAAGTTCAAGAAAGATCACTTATGCGGTGCCTGTGAAGCAGGAAAGATGACGAGGGCCAAACATCCCTCGAAGACAATCATGACAACCACTTGACCCTTCGAACTGCTCCACATGGATCTTTTCGGTCCCACTCATTACTCAACTCTTACTACTACTGCTTGTCTCTATGACTTTGTCATTGTTGATGATTATTCTAGATATACTTGGGTGCACATAATCCTCTACAAGACTGAAGTGCAGGATGTCTTTAGACGCTTCGCCAATCGAGCAATGAACAACTATGGCGCCAAGATAAAGCACATCAGAAGTGACAATGGCACTGAATTCAAGAACACTGGCCTTGATACATATCTTGATACTTTGGGCATCACACATGAATTCTCAGCTCCGTACATGCCACAGCAGAATGGCGTCATCGAACGCAAGAACAGAACACTCATTGAGATGGCCCGAACGATGCTTGATGAATACAAGACTCCAAGAAAATTCTGTCCTGAAGCCATTGATACTGCATGCCATACAATCAATCGTGTTTATCTTCACAAGCTTCTGAACAAGACATCTTATGAGCTCCTTACTGGCAAGAAGCCAAATGTCAGTTACTTCAGAGTATTTGGAGCCAGGTGCTGGATCAAGGATCCACACCACACTTCAAAATTTGCACCAAAAGCACATGAGGGTTTTATGCTTGGATATGGAAAGGATTCGCACTCCTACAGAGTCTTCAATCTCTTTCATTATAAAGTGTTTGAAACAGTGGATGTGCGGTTTGATGAGACTAACGGTTCACAAAGAGAGCACCTGCCAAATGTGCTAGATGAAGTTCCATCCAGCGAATCAATCAAGCTAATGGGAACTGGAGAAATCATACCCTCTGAGTCTCAACCTGAAGAGGAACTTATCATCTCCGCACCTGATCAACCTGAAGACAATGCTCAGCCTGAAGACAATCCCACTAACAATGACAATGATCAGCAAGAGCAAAACCTTCGCCCTGTACATCCTCGTGTTGCCAATGAAGTGCAGATTGAGAGAATAATTGATAGCATTAATGCACCTGGTCCGCTGACTCGTTCAAGGGCAACTCAGCTCGCAAATTTCTGTGGGCACTTCGCATTCGTCTCAATAATAGAACCCAAGAAAGTTGAAGAAGCCTTCATGGAACCTGAATGGATTCAAGCTATGAAAGAAGAGCTTCAACAGTTTGAGCTGAATAATGTATGGGAACTGGTTAAGCGTCCTGATCCTCGGAAGCACAATATAATAGGCACCAAATGGATATACCGCAACAAGCAAGATGAGCATGGTCAAGTTGTCAGAAACAAAGCTCGTCTCGTTGCTCAAGGATATACTCAAGTGGAAGGCATTGACTTCGATGAAACATTTGCTCATGTGGTTCGACTTGAAGCCATACGCATACTGTTGGCCTATGCAAATCATCATAACATACTTCTATATCAAATGGATGTGAAGAGCGCCTTTCTCAATGGCAAGATTGAAGAAGAAGTGTATGTTGCACAACCGCCTGGCTTTGAAGATCCGAAACATCCTGACATGGTATACAAGCTCAACAAGGCACTGTATGTCCTCAAACAAGCCCCTCGAGCTTGGTATGACACACTCAAATACTTCCTGAACAGAAAAGGCTTCATACCTGGTTCCTCGACCCCACTCTCTTCACGAAGACATATGATGGTGAACTGTTAGTGTGCCAAATATATGTGGATGACATCATCTTCGGCTGCACCAATCAGAAGTACAGTGAAGAGTTTGGATATATGATGCAAGAGCAATATCAGATGTCCATGATAGGAGAGCTAAAGTTCTTCCTCGGTCTTCAAATACGACAGCAACGCAACGGCATCTTCATATCTCAAGAGAAGTATCTCAAAGATTGCCTGAAGAAGTTCGGTATGCAAGACTGCAAAGGCTTCACGACGCCAATGCCAGCCAAACATCATCTAGGTCCGGACGACAATGGTAAAGAGTTCGATCAAAAGGTATACCGCTCCATGATTGGTTCTTTACTTTATCTATGTGCATCTAGGCCAGATATTATGCTTAGTGTTTGCATGTGTGCTCGATTCCAAGCGGCACCAAAGGAGTCGCATCACTTAGCTGTGAAGCGAATTCTTCGATATTTGGCTCACACCCCAACTCTAGGATTATGGTATCCAAAGGGCTCAGAGTTTGATCTGGTTGGATTCTCGGATGCTGATTATGCTGGTGACAAGGTGGATCGCAAGTATACATCAGGCACATGTCACTTTCTGGGACGATCACTTGTATGTTGGTCTTCAAAGAAGCAGAACTGTGTATCTCTCTCCATTGCTGAATCTGAATACATTGCTGCTGGATCTTGCTGCGCTCAGCTTCTGTGGATGAAGCAAACACTCAAGGACTATGGCATTCATCTGAAGCAAGTGCCACTCTACTACAACAACGAAAGCGCCATCAAGATTGCCAACAACCCAGTTCAGCACTCGAAGACAAAGCACATTGAAATTCGTCATCACTTTCTCAGAGATCATGTTGTGAAGGAAGATATTGATATCATACACGTCAACACTGAAGAGCAATTGGCAGATATCTTCACCAAGCCCTTGGATGAGAAGAGATTTTGCAAGTTACGGTGTGAGCTAAATATCCTGGAATCCTCAAATGTCCTGTGATCAGGCACACATCCTAACCCTTATGCATATTGATGACTTAGATGTGCAACACACGAAGTAAAGCATATCTTCAATCAATGAAGACATACATTCTAAGTGTGAATACATTAATGTGGAATTTGACTTCGGAACACCACGATAATTGTGCGCCGTGTCTGGGTCTAATACTTCCTATACGGTGGGTAACGCCACCACCAAAGGTTCTGTTCGAAGTGTTTCACTCATGGCGTTACATTTGCTATGTCTTCACATTTGGTTTGGCTTAAATTTCAACATGTCTTCATGATTATCTTCACTATGTTGAATATATATATACTAGTGTTCTGTCCTCTACAGCATTCACTTATAGCTATGTTTTCATGTAGAGTCTTTTGAACTAAGTGAAATGTGATCGGACCCTAACCTCTCTATGCTTTCTATCTCAAACTCCATCTCTCCAAGTCATATGCATTCTATTGAAACCGTCGAATGTCTTCTCTGCGTCCTTGTCAGCAGAAGATACA
Source organism: Triticum urartu (assembly GCF_003073215.2). Classification (NCBI taxonomy): domain Eukaryota; kingdom Viridiplantae; phylum Streptophyta; class Magnoliopsida; order Poales; family Poaceae; genus Triticum; species Triticum urartu. The sequence goes on from NC_053026.1 coordinate 632,477,811, forward strand.
GAGACAAACATTAAGTCCGTTTTCAATGCTCATTCCTTCACCTGAAACCCGGAGAAGTGGGAACGACCACCCGACAATCCAGGCGTGCGTGGGACGTGGAACAACCTCTGCCTAGTATATTCACTTGTACTTCACAAAGTAGTTAGATTCCTCACTTGTACTGATCCATGGATTCGTACAAATCTGGAACCAACTCCTTATCTATGAGTGGATGTCTTTGCATGATGAGGTCAATGTCTTCTAAACTGATTAATCTTCAAAATCTTCTGAGAATGCATATGACCTCTTCCCCTTCCCTCGCACCTTAATGCTGTCATAGGTACATGTCCGTGGGAGAATCCCTTGGTTCTCATAGTCTGCATTCATTTGCAGAATTCTTACAGCATCATATAAATTCTCCCGAAGCCAGTTCCTGTTTGTCCAGCAAACGAAAGCCCTTGAAGCCTTTGAATGTATTGAAGCCTTTCAGGTTAAAATTCATGGCTTCAGAGAAAGCTGCAAGGAAGGGAGGCAGACAACGTCGTGGCGGAACATCAAGAGATCTGCTTGATGACCTCTCAGAACTTTATAAGACAGATCCTGAAGAGGATTATAATCAGCGCAAGACCCGAATCCAGTGGATTCGAAGATATTGGGCAGAACAATGGTTCAAATACCGGTTTGTGACCCAAGAATATGCTGAGAAAAATGCCATCAAGCGACCGTGGGGAGACATCCTATACAAGAATCTTCAACCCAGGTCCAGAGAAGAAGCCATTGAACAAGGCTTCTATCCCTGCTTGGTCCGCGGGCCACAGCCTGCAGATGCACACTCATCGTCGCTACTATGGTGCCATGACGACAATATGTTCAAGCGCAACTTCCAGTTTGCCAAGAACTCAGCGAAGCAGAACAAGAAGTCTTTGGGATTAGACTTCAACCCTGATCCCTCTGCTCCCCGTGCCGATGGAACTCGTGAAGCTGAACCCAATCTTCTTGGGCCCTTCTACAACCTTGAAGGTCTCATCACCCATATAGTGGTTCAAGGGACTGCCGTAAATGAGCCTACAGATGACGCTGACTCAGATGAAGCGCCTGCAGCGCCGAAGCCAAAGAAACTGAAGCAGCCAAAAGCTTCCAAGCCTGCCTCTGCACCAAAAATCTCACGAGCGAAGCCATTGGCAACTGCACCTCCTGAAGACAGTGTGCAGTCTGAAGATTTGTCACGCATCTCCAAGCCCCAGAAGGTCAAGATGCCTCTGCCACACACCGGCCAAGAGCTGACAGCTGCTGCCATTCTGCGCAACGATGCCATTGATCTATCCAGTGATGAAGATCTTGTAGATGACACTCTTGAGCAACTCATCAAGAGCAAAGAAGAAGCAGAAATCTTCAATGATCTGCCTCTCTTTGACGTGGCAATCATCCACAACTTCATTGATGAGTGGTTTGACACGCCCAACATCAGCTTCGAAGATCTGTAACTACCCATTGGCCTCAGTGTCTCCTTCCATGGCGCCATTGCTTCAGAGCTAGCTCTCGCTCAGCGCATCGTCGAACTGAAGCAAAAGATTGACTATGAAAAGGCTCAGTTCAAGAAGCATATGGCCAAGCTCAGCGTGTAAGAGGTGAAAAACTTCAAGATTGTGCTGCACGAGCTCAAAGAAGCCTTTCTCAAGAAACGTGCAGAAGCTTAGGGTTCTTGGGAGTGCATGAAGAGCCTGGCTAACAAGCGTGTGCAAGGCTACAACGAGGCTGAGAAGCGCAAGGCCCTTGGGCATCCGGGCATTGATCCCAGGATGGCTGCTAAGCAGAAGAAGAAGCCCATTGTGGCCGAACCCAACGCACCAAGGCAGGAAGCAGATCCCATTGTCTTCCCAACTAGCATGACTGGCTCGAAGCCAAAGGCCCGGTCAACCGCTTCAGAGCTGAAGAAGACGAGGACTGCTGAGGTTGAAGCCAGGAAGAGGAAACATCCTGAAGCCTCTACTACTGCCCCCTCCAAGAAGAAGAGGAAGACCAAGAAGGAACGGGATGCTCCCACAGAGCCCTTGATTGTTGAACCCATCTCTATGGTTCACCCTGACACTGAACCGCAAGAACGTCAACTGACTGTCCATGAGCCTGCTTTCATAGAGGCTCATGAAGCTGAAGACTTTCCAGCAGCTGATCCCATCGCTGCTGAAGACATTGGTTACCATGACCATGTTGAAGATGATGCAGTCCTTCCTCGTCTCGAGCACCAATAGGTATCATCGCCTGTGCTAACGCACAGCGAACTCATCAGCATTGGTCGTCCTCTGACGCCAATTGCTCAGGATGCTTCATGGGCTAATTGCCCACAAGAGGAAGAAGACTTTGAGGCCCAGCCAACTCCAACTCCACAGCCGTCGCCATCGTTGCGCAGGCTTCGCAAAGGACCAAGGCCTCTAGTCTTTGAGTCTGAAGCTAAAGCTGCTGAAGACATTCCGGCTGCATCAGCCGATGAAGAAGAAGCCCCAAAAGCTGCTACTCCCCTGTCCCACCAAGAAGCTGTTCTCGAGGAGAACGTGACTGTGACCGACCCTCCAGCTCGTCAAGTGGAGGTTGAAAATCTTGAGGCTGCCACCACCAAAACCAATGAAGCCACTGACGATGTCATGGCTGAAGCTAATGTGGAGCCTTCACCAACCCAAGCACCAGAAGTCAGTGAAGCCACTGATCCCACCGCTTCTATTCTTGCGCCTGCTTCCGGTCCTCAATTCGACTATCATGTTGAGCACAGGCCTCAGGTACAGAAGCCAATCCCAAGATTGCCCAGGTTTCCAGGTCCTATATCAGCACCCGGATCCTTCAATGTCAATGGCTTCAGAGCAGACAACACATTATTCAATAGCTCCAGGAACCCCTACTCAAGGGAAAGAATATCATCTGATCAGTTCTGGAGCTATCCGCAGCGAAGCTATTACTCCTGCATTCTATACAATCAAGGTCGCATCTTCCCACACAAGCGTCTTGACATTGAAGCAATAGCTGGTCTGCCATGTCTGGAAGAAGCTCTGGATTGCTTCAAAGAGGTTGGATTGCTGCTGTTCGGCACCGATCAAGAGCATTGGAATGAAGAGTTGCTGCTCCAATTCTATGCCACACTTCACATCCGCGGGTACAACAGAGATCCGAAGACTTGGGTCCTGGAGTGGATGACAGGAAACGTTCATCACGAAGCCAAAGCCTTTGACATCATTGAGCTCACTGGTCTACCCACTCCTGGCGATCTCTACGAATCTGGCTGTCAACTTCACAGTGAAGCTGTGGAGAGCATCTTTCAGAAGCCTGAACCTAACATGAGTCAGATGCTCAGTATGATGAAGCCATTGCCCCAAGATGCTGCATATCCCAAAGAGTTCTTTGTTGAAGACCTAGAGTATCTGCCAAGGACTATTTATCACATCATAAGGCGAACTCTCTGGCCCATCAAAGGACACTCTCCACATGCCAAGCTGGAAGGTGCAATGAAGACTTTGGTCTTCTATATTCTTCATGGCAAATGCTTCAATGCACAGGACTTCTTCATTCGCCAACTTGCTGCATCAGGCTCTGATCTTTTTGGCTTGAAGTTCTACACCCCATGGGTAATGCGGCTGATCAAACTTCACTCCGCTATCTCATATCAGTCATCTGCTCGCAATCATCGGATCTTTCTGCCTGATGTGGATATGTCTGTTGAAGCCATCTATCATGAGCCTACCAAGGAACCTCTAAGTTTTTAGAATGCGGAGCATCAAAGTTTTTCTCAGAACATTGAAGGAGTTGAAGCAGTCACTCGTGTGTATTCTTTGGCTGGAACTACACGTGCACCACATCCCGCCCTTACTGAAGCCACCGACAGCACAACTGCCCAACGACCCAAGAAGCGCACTCGTGTTCTTAATGACCGAGAGCTTCTGGTGGCTCTTCATCAGAAACAGGATAGGCATCATGACTGGCTGAAGCGTCAAATGCAAAGCCTCTTGGTGGATGTCAACCGCATTCGCAATCTTGCCACCAAGAATGCTTTTGTTGCCCATGAAACCTCTCGACGCACATGGAAGGGGCTGACGCTGATGTGCTCTGAAGATGATCTTCAAGAGGATGGCTTCTTTGAACGCTTCAAGTTTGACTCCACACCTCCTCGAAGGGCAGTGCTGCGACGCACTCCATCTCTTGAAGACTCTGAGTTCTCTTCCTCTGCTGCAACTGTGAATGCCATAGTGATCGAGGATGAAGACGATGCACTTCACCGCCACCTCCTTCAGCATGCTTCGACACTGCTCCAAGTTCTTCTGCACCGCCGAACACCACCGACGACCCTGTTGCTTCCCCTACTCTTCATGGGAACGAGTAGATGCTCTATGTCTTCAAACCTTTTTGGTCCTTACTGACAAAAGGGGGAGAAGCATATGAGTTTGATAGTCTTCAAGCGGGTCCATATGGGCAGGTGCTTTATATTTTGCTTCGTGTTTACAACTCTCGTTTTGATACATTTGGTTCTTTGAGTTGTAACACTTAAACTCAATGGTCGTCTGCTGCTTATTTGCCACTTTGTGATGCGATGATAAATTCCGCATGTGCGACGATAAATTCCGCACTTAGATCATTTTGCAGACGTCCATTTTCCATTATGCATGTCATTATCTTCACATGCATAATGAATTGTCATCATAAGTTGAAGAGGAGCTCCACAAGTACAACCTGCCATGTGCATTTGCATTCCAAAAGCAAATTACTTATATGCACATCTTCAGGGGGAGCCCTTGCAACTTATGAAGACAATTCCTTATCCTTTACAATTTCACATATTATATTCCCCGTTGAAAACTTCAACTAGTTTGTCATCAATCACCAAAAAGGGGGAGATTGTAAGTGCATCTAGTGCCACCCCTAGTTGGTTTTGGAGTATTGACGACAAACCTAGTTGAGGGACTAATGTGTTTGTGAGAATTGCAGGATAACACAGGTAGAAGTCCCTCATTGATTCGGTTTTCCTACCAGAGATGACCCCTAAAAATGTATGAAGACATTGATGTCAAAGGTGGTATGTGAAGATACTCACATTGAAGACTATGACAAGAGAAGACATCGCATGAAGCCTATGGAGCTCGAAGACTTAGATCTTTTGTAGTTCTATTTCTTCTTTGTTGAGTCATAGGAACCACCGTACTGTTAAGTGGGGTCCAAGTGAACCAGTCAGAATGACTGAAGTGATGCTTAACCAAAACCTATGTCTTCGAGTGAAGACTATGAGAGCGAAACTTGTCCAGAGTCGGACAAGTCAGCTTTGCTTGTAGCCCAAGTAAAGCTGCCGCATGAGTTTGAAATCTGACCGTTGGAACACGTGTCAGTTCCTTAGTGACCCAGGGTCATTTCGGACAAATCAGGTCGGGTTGCCTAGTGGCTATAAATAGCCCACCCCCTACAACCATAAACGGTTGGCTGCTCAGAGTTAGAGTACGGCTTTTGATGTTTGAGAGCAACCCACCTCGAAGCCTTTGAGAAAGAATTCCTTGCGAGGATAAAGCCCTAACTACCCAGAGCCAAAGAGTGTTAGGCATCACTTAAGTCTTCTTGTCTGTGTGATCTGAAGACTTATTACACTTGAGGACTGTGAATCCTCCAGCCGGTTAGGCGTCGCGTTCTGAGCATCCAAGAGACATTGTGGATTGCTGGTGAACGAAGTCTGTGAAGGTTTGGGAGTCTACCTTGAAGACTTACCTGAGTGATTGGGTGAGGTCTGTGTGACCTTAGCTCAAGGGGAATACGGTGAGGACTGGGTGTCCTGAGCTGCGTGTTCAGGACTGGGTGTCCGGGACTGTGTGTCCTCAGGTTTAAATACCTAGCCGCCCTAACCAGACGTACAGTTGTCACAGCAACTGGAACTGGTCCAACAAATCATTGTCTTCAACGAGTCACTGGTTTCATCCTTCCCTTCCCTTTACTTACTGTTGGTCCTTGTGAAGTCATTGTATGATTGCACTATCTTTTGTCTTCACTGAGTGACTGCGTGTTCTGTTTGGCTTCATAATATCTCCCTACCCGATCCTTACTACATTGCTGCTATTAGTCACTGTGCTTTCACTCCATTGAATACTTGACTATGGTTTGCTTAGTGTAGTCTACCTTCCGCTGCATGGTAATAGGTTTATTTCTATCGTTTGTCTTCATAACTTCCATGTTTTGAAGACTTCCATAAAAATCGCCTATTCACCCCCCCTCTAGTCGATATAACGCACTTTCACCACAATTCATCGGTCTCAACAAACACACCACAAAAGAATATTACATCAAATAGATCTCCACAAGAGAGGGGAAGAACTTTGTATTGAGATCCAAAAAGAGAGAAGAAGCCATCTAGCTAATAACTATGGACCCGTAGGTCTGATGTAAACTACTCACACTTCATCGGAGAGGCTATGATGTTGATGTAGAAGCCCTCCGTGATCGATGCCCCCTCCGGCGGAGCTCCGGAACAGGCCCCAAGATGGGATCTCGTGGATACAGAAAGTTACGGCGGTGGAATTAGGGTTTTGGCTCCGTATCTGATTGTTTGGGGGTACGTATGTATATATAGGAGGAAGAAGTACGTCGGTGGAGCAACAGGGGGCCCATGAGGGTGGAGGGCCCGCCTGGGGGGTAGGTGCGCCCCCTACCTCGTGGCTTCCCTGTTGCTTGCTTGACGTAGGGTCCAAGTCTCCTGGATCATGTTCGGTGAGAAAATCACGTTCCCGAAGGTTTCATTCCGTTTGGACTCCGTTTGATATTCCTTTTCTTCGAAACCCTAAAATAGGCAAAAAAAACAGCAATTCTGGGCTGGGCATCCGATTAATAGGTTAGTCCCAAAAATAATATAAAAGTGGATAATAAAGCCCAATAATGTCCAAAACAGTAGATAACATAGCATGGAGCAATCAAAAATTATAGATACGTTGGAGGCATATCAAGCATCCCCAAGCTTAATTCCTGCTCCTCCTCGAGTAGGTAAATGATAAAAACAGAATTTTTGATGTGGAATGCTACTAAGCATAATTTCAATGTAATTCTTCTTAATTGTGGCATGAATATTCAGATCCGAAAGATTCAAGACAAAAGTTTAATATTGACATAGAAATAATAATACTTCAAGCATACTAACTAAGCAATTATGTCTTCTCAAAATAACATGGCCAAAGAAAGTTATCCCTACAAAATCATATAGTCTGGCTATGCTCCATCTTCACCACACAAAGTATTCAAATCATGCACAACCCCGATGACAAGCCAAGCAATTGTTTCATACTTTTAATGTTCTCAAACTTTTTCAATCTTCACGCAATACATGAGCGTGAGCCATGGACATAGCACTATAGGTGCAATAGAATAGTGGTTGTGGAGAAGACAAAACGGAGAAGATAGTCTCACATCAACTAGGCGTATCAATGGGCTATGGAGATGCCCATCAATAGATATCAATGTGAGTGAGTAGAGATTGCCATGCAACGGATGCACTAGAGCTATAAATGTATGAAAGCTCAGCAAAAGAAACTAAGTGGGTGTGCATCCAACTCGCTTGCTCACGAAGACCTAGGGCACTTTGAGGAAGCACAAGCCAGGTTCTATAATGAAAAATTCCCACTAGTATATGAAAGTGACAACATTGGAGACTCTCTATCATGAAGATCATGGTGCTACTTTGAAGCACAAGTGTGGTAAAAGGATAGTAGCATTGTTCCTTCTCTCTTTTCTCTCATTTTTTATTTGGGCCTTTTCTCTCTTTTTTTATGGCCTCTTTTTTTCGTCCGGAGTCTCATCCCGATTTATGGGGGAATCATAGTCTCCATCATCCTTTCCTCACTGGGACAATGCTCTAATAATGATGATCATCACACTTTTATTTACTTACAACTCAACAATTACAAATCGATTCTTAGAACAAAATATGACTCTATATAAATGCCTCCGGCGGTGTACCGGGATATGCAATGACTCATGAGTGACATGTATGAAAGAATTATGAACGGTGGCTTTGCCACAAATACGATGTCAACTGCATGATCATGCAAAGCAATATGACAATGATGGAGCGTGTCATGATAAACGGAACGGTGGAAAGTTGCATGGCAATATATCTTGGAATGGCTATCGAAATGCCATGATAGGTAGGTATGGTGGCTGTTTTGACGAAGGTATACGGTGGGTGTATGATACCGGCGAAAGGTGCGCGGTATTAGAGAGGCTATCAATGGTGGAAGGGTGAGAGTGCGTATGATCCATGGACTCAACATTAGTCATTAAAAACTCACATACTTATTGCAAAAATCTACAAGTTATCAAAGCAAAGTATTACGCGCATGCTCCTAGGGGGATAGATTGGTAGGAAAAGACCATCGCTCGTCCCTGACCGCCACTCATAAGGAAGACAATCAATAAGTACATCATGCTCCGAGTTCTTAACATTACGGTTCACCATACGTGCATGCTACGGGAATCACAAACTTCAACACAAGCATATCTCAAATTCACAACTACTCAACTAGCACGACTCTAATATCACCATGTCCATATCTCAAAACAATTATCAAGTTTCAAACTTCTTGTAGTATTCAACACACTCATAAGAAATTTTTTGTTAACTTGAATACCTAGCATATTAGGATTATTTAAGAAAATTACCATGCTATTTAAGACTCTCAAAATAATCTAAGTGAACCATGAGAGATCAATAGTTTCTATAAAACAAATCCACCACCGTGCTCTAAAAGATATAAGTGAAGTACTAGAGCAAAACTATATAACTCAAAAGATATAAGCGAAGCACATAGAGTATTCTAATAATTTCCGAATCATGTGTGTCTCTCTCAAAAGGTGTGTACAGAAAAGATGATTGTGGTAAACTAAAAAAAATAAAGACTCAAATCATACAAGACGCTCCAAGCAAAACACATATCATGTGGTGAATAAAAATATAGCTCCAAGTAAAGTTACCGATAGAAGTAGACGAAAGAGGGGATGCCTTCCGGGGCATCCCCAAGCTTTGGCTTTTAGGTATCCTTAGATTATCTTGTGGGTCCCATGGGCATCCCCAAGCTTAGGCTCTTGCCACTCCTTGTTCCATAATCCATCAAATCTTTACCCAAAACTTGAAAACTTCACAACACAAAACTTAAAGAAGAAAATCTCGTGAGCTCCTTTAGCGAAAGAAAATAAAAGAACACTTCAAGGTACTGTAATGAACTCATTCTTTATTTATATTGGTGTTAAACCTAATGTATTCCAACCTATCTATGGTTTATAAACTATTTTACTAGCCATAGATTCATCAAAATAAGCAAACAACACACGAAAAACAGAATCTGTCAAAAACAGAACAGTCTGTAGTAATCTATAGCTAGCGCAAGATCTGGAACCACAAAAATTCTAAAATAAATTGCTGGACGTGAGGAATTTATCTATTAATCATCTGCAAAAGGAATTAACTAAATATCACTTTCCAAATAAAAATGGCAGCAGTTCTCATGAGCGCTAAAGTTTCTGTTTTTTTACAGCAAGATTAACAAGACTTTCCCCAAGTCTTCCCAACGGTTCTACTTGGCACAAACACTAATTAAGCACAAAAAATACAAAAAAACAGAGGCTAGATAAATTATTTATTACCAAACAGGATAAAAAAGCAAGGAATAAAAATAAAATTGGGTTGCCTCCCAACAAGCGCTATCGTTTAACGCCCCTAGCTAGGCATAAAAGGCAAGGATAGATCTAGGTATTGCCATAATAGTAAGATAGATCATTAAAACTCATTTCATATTCTCTACGTTCGGCAGCAAGTTTTCTTTGAGGCAAGCAAAAATAATCAATAGGGCTAAATTTAATGGGACAAAAGTCCCCAAGGTCAACTTTAGGAGGTATAGGTTCCTCCTTCGGCCATTCGTATTGCACAACCAATTCATCATTATAAGCATTCTTTTGACAGAACTTTGTGAGCCTATACTCAAGAGAGTATCTAGCTCATTATTTCGAATAGCAAAATCATTATTAAGTTCAGAAAGTCTATCAATTAGAACATTGGTGGGAACCTTTTTCTAAGGTTTTCACTAAAAGCAACATAATCTAGAGATTGAAAACACATTATTTCCTCTTGATCAAATAGGATAGTTTATATGGGAGGACGGCCATCGTCCACCCTATAATGCACAAAGATTTCTTTGGCCTCTCTTATTATAAATCTGAATTCATGAGCCAAAAATATAGTAGCGGCACGCTTGACAGAAGAATGCTCAATATTAGAAAATTCTAGGAAAATCCTTTGTATGCACGGGTGCATGTGCATAAATTGCCTTTCAAGTTCAACTACAAGCATGGCAATAGCGTCCGCAAGACTACTAGTTCCATGAAGGATATAACTACCCATAGAAGGTAAAGCACCGACACAAGTAAAGAAATCTTGGATAACTCCTTTTCCAGTAATATTACCACTACCAATACTGAATTTTTTTTGTATGTAAGATAGGGGGTTCTTCAGCAGGAGCATCAGAATTTTTCATGATATTATTATTGTCCATATCGACAATAATTTCCCCAATTTCAGACATAACGGCAGAAAGTGCAACGGGCAAAGAGAGGCAAATAGAGAAAGAGAGGGAGGATAGAGAGAGAGGGCGAATAAAACGGCAAGCGTGAAGTGGGGGAGAGGAAAACGAGAGGCAAATGGCAAATAATATAATGCGGGAGATAAGGGTATGTGATGGGTACTTGGTATGTTGACTTTTGCGTAGACCTCCCCGGCAACGGCGCCACAAATCGTTCTTGCTACCTCTTGAGCACTTGCGTTGGTTTTCCCTTGAAGAGGAAAGGGTGGTGCAGCAGAGTAGCGTAAGTATTTCCCTCAATTTTTGAGAACCAAGGTATCAATCCAGTAGGAGGCTACGCGCGAGTCCCTCGCACCTGCACAAAACAAATAAATCCTCACAACCAACGCGATAAGGGGTTGTCAATCCCTACACGGTCACTTACAAGAGTGAGATCTGATAGATATGATAAGATAATATTTTTGGTATTTTTATGATAAAGATGCAAATTAAAATAAAAGGCAATGAAAACAACTAAGTATTGGAAGATTAATATGATGAAGATAGACCCGGGGGCCATAGGTTTCACTAGTGGCTTCTCTCAAGAGCATAAGTATTTTACGGTGGGTGAACGAATTACTGTTGAGCAATTGACAGAATTGAGCATAATTATGATAATATCTAGGTATGATCATGTATATAGGCATCACGTCCGAGACAAGTAGACCGACTCCTGCCTGCATCTACTACTATTACTCCACACATCGACTGCTATCCAGCATGCATCTAGAGTATTAAGTTCATAAGAACAGAGTAACGCCTTAAGCAAGATGACATGATGTAGAGGGATAAATTCATGCAATATGATAAAAACCCCATCTTGTTATCCTCGATGGCAACAATACAATACGTGCCTTGCTGCCCCTACTGTCACTGGGAAAGGACACCACAAGATTGAACTCAAAGCTAAGCACTTCTCTCATTGCAAGAAAGATCAATCTAGTAGGCCAAACCAAACTGATAATTCGAAGAGACTTGCAAAGATAACCAATCATACATAAAAGAATTCAGAGAAGATTCAAATATTGTTCATGGATAAACTTGATCATAAACCCACAATTCATCGGTCTCAACAAACACACCGCAAAAGAAAATTACATCGAATATATCTCCACAAGAGAGGGCGAGAACTTTGTATTGCGATCCAAAAAGAGAGAAGAAGCATCTAGCTAATAACTATGGACCCGTAGGTCTGAAGTAAACTACTCACACTTCATCGGAGAGGCTATGGTGTTGATGTAGAATCCCTCCATGATCGATGCCCCCTCCGGCGGAGCTCTGGAACAGGCCCCAAGATGGGATCTCGTGGATACAGAAAGTTACGGCGGTGGAATTAGGGTTTTGGCTCCGTATCTGATTGTTTGGGGGTACGTATGTATATATAGGAGGAAGAAGTACGTCGGTGGAGCAACAGGGGGCCCACGAGGGTGGAGGGCGCGCCTGGGGGGGGGGGGGGGGGGGGGGGGGGGGGGGGGGGGGGGGGGGGGTAGGCGCGCCCCCTACCTCGTGGCTTCCCTGTTGGTTGCTTCCAATAGGGTCCAAGTCTCCTGGATCATGTTCGGTGAGAAAATCACGTTCCCGGGTTCAACTAAAGTTGGAGAAACTGACACCCGCCAGCCACCTGTGTGCAAAGCACGTCGGTAGAACTAGTCTCGCGTAAGCGTACGCGTAATGTCGGTCCGGGCCGCTTCATCCAACAATACCACCGAACCAAAGTATGACATGCTGGTAAGCAGTATGACTTATATCGCCCACAACTCACTTATGTTCTACTTGTGCATATAACATCAACACATAAAACCTAGGCTCGGATGCCACTGTTGGGGAACGTAGTAATTTCAAAAAAATTCCTACGCACACGGAAGATCATGGTGATGCACAGCAACGAGAGGGGAGAGTGTTGTCTACGTACCCTCGTAGACCGGAAGCGGAAGTGTTATAACAACGCGGTTGATGTAGTCGTACGTCTTCACGGCCCGACCGATCAAGCACCGAAACTACGGCACCTCCGAGTTTTTGCACACGTTCAGCTCGATGACGATCCCCGGACTCCGATCCAGCAAAGTGTCGGGGATGAGTTCCGTCAGCACGACGGCGTGGTGACGATCTTGATGTTCTACTGTCGCAGGGCTTCGCCTAAGCACCGCTACAATATTATCAAGGATTATGGTGGAGCGGGGCACTGCACATGGCTAAGAGATCAATGATCAATTGTTGTGTCTCTGGGGTGCCCCCTGCCCCCGTATATAAAGGAGTGGAGGAGGGGGCCGGCCAAGGAGGGTGGCGCGCCCAAGGGGGGGAGTCCAACTCCCACCGGGAGTAGGACTCCCCTTTTTCCTATTAGGAGTAGGAGAGGGAAGGAAGAGGAAGGAGGGAGGAAGGAAAGGGGGGCGGCCCCCCTCCCAATTCGGATTGGGCTTGGGGGGGCACCCCTCCCTTGCTCCTTTCCCCTCCTTTCCACTAAGGCCCAATAAGGCCCATATACCTCCCGGGGGGTTCCGATAACCTCCCGGTGATCCGTATTGTCCCAATCTTACCCGGAACCTTTCCGGTGTCCAAATATAGTCGTCCAATATATCGATCTTTATGTCTTGACCATTTTGAGACTCCTCGTCAAGTCCGTGATGACATCCGGGACTCCAAACAACCTTCGGTACATCAAAATATATAAACTCATAATGAAACTGTCATCGTAACGTTAAGCGTGCGGACCCTACGGGTTCGAGAACAATGTAGACACGACCGAGAGACGTCTCCGGTCAATAAACAATAGCGGAACCTGGATGCTCATATTGGCTCCTACATATTCTACGAAGATCTTTATCGGTCAGACCGCATAACAACATACGTTGTTCCCTTTGTCATCGGTATGTTACTTGCCCGAGATTCGATCGTCGGTATCTCAATACCTAGTTCAATCTCGTTACTGACAAGTCTCTTTACTCGTTCCGTAATACATCATCTTGCAACTAACTTATTAGTTGCATTGCTTGCAAGGCTTAAGTGATGTGTATTACCGAGAGGGCCCAGAGATACCTCTCCGACAATCGGAGCGACAAATCCTAATCTCGAAATACGCCAACCCAACATGTACCTTTGAAGACACCTATAGAGCACCTTTATAATCACCCAGTTACGTTGTGACGTTTGGTAACACACAAAGTGTTCCTCCGGTAAACGGGAGTTGCATAATCTCATAGTCATAGGAACATGTATAAGTCATAAAGAAAGCAATAGCAACATACTAAATGATCGGGTGCTAAGCTAATGGAATGGGTCATGTCAATCACATCATTCTCCTAATGATGTGATCCTGTTAATCAAATGACAACTCATGTCTATGGTTAAGAAACATAACCATCTTCGATTAACGAGCTAGTCAAGTAGAGGCATACTAGTGACACTTTGTTTGTCTATGTATTCACACAAGTATTACGTTTCCGGTTAATACAATTCTAGCATGAATAATAAACATTTATCATGATATAAGGAAATAAATAATAACTTTATTATTGCCCCTAGGGCATATTTCCTTCAAGAACAATGTATGTTGTTATGCGGTTTGACCGATAAAGATCTTCGTAGAATATGTAGGAACCAATATGAGCATCCAGGTTCCGCTATTGGTTATTGACCGGAAGTGAGTCTCGGTCATGTCTACATAGTTCTCGAACCCGTAGGGTCCGCACGCTTAACGTTCGGTGACGATCAGTATTATGAGTTTTTGTGTTTTGATGTACCGAAGGTAGTTCAGAGTCTCGGATATGACCACGAACATGACGAGGAGTCTCGAAATGGTCGAGACATAAATATTGATATATTGGACGGATATGTTCGGATACCGGAAGTGTTCAGGAGAAGTTTGGGATAAAACTGGAGTGCCGGAGGGTTATCGGAACCCTCGGGGGAACTAATGGGGCTCGATGGGCCTTAGTGAAGAGAGAGAGGGGCGGCCAGGGCAGGCCGCACGCCCCCTCCCCCTTGAGTCCGAATTGGACTAGGAAGGGGGGCGGCGCCCCAGTTTTTCCTTTCCCCTTCTCCCTCTCGTTTCTTCCCCCTCTCTCCCTTTTGGTGGAAACCTACTAGGACTTGGAGTCCTAGTAGAATTCCCTTCTTGGGAGCGCGCCAAGGAGGGCCATCCGGCCTCCCCCTCCCTCCTTTATATACATGGGGAGGGGGGCACCCTAGAACACACAAGTTGATTGTTTAGCCATGTGCGGTGCCCCCTCCACAAATTTCCACCTCGGTCATATCGTTGTAGAGCTTACGCGAAGCCCTGCGTCGGTAACTTCATCATCATCGTTATCATGCCATCGTGCTGATGAAACTCTCCCTCGACCTCAGCTGGATCTAGAGTTCGTGGGACGTCACCGAGTTGAACGTGTGCAGATTGCGGAGGTGTCGTACCTTCGGTGCTAGGATCGGTCGGATTGTGAAG